>NC_133374.1:35621121-35643087 GCF_049309525.1 Garra rufa
GCTTTATTAATGCTTTTTGAAAATGTTTTTTTATGATTTCACTTTTTAGGCCATGCAGTGCAACTTCTTGTATGTAATGCAAAATAGGAACAACCTGTTGTTTTGGATGCGGTTTGTAAATCTGTTGCCGTTATGGTTGATTAAATAAATTAATTTAGATATGATTAAGTACCTAGCGATACAGTAATTCAATTAACGATTAATTAACAAAATATTTTATGATTTATTAATATTGTATTATACACGAAATACAAAGAATTGCAGTAGAAGTTAAATGTTTTGCTATATAAATGTGTTATATATTAATATATTTTTTTTATATCCAGGCAATTGTGGTATAATCATTTTTTATTATTATTTTATAATGTATTCTCCACTTTAATTATAATGGAGGACAAAATATACAAATGTGACTAATCTAAAGGTTAAAGTCTAATTTCTATATCATCCAGACTGATACAAACAAAATCAGAGTTGCACAAGTTCTCACTCCTTCTGTGAATCTTGACACTTGGGTGCAAATAGAAAGGCTCATTAACAAACACACTTGGAGTGAATGTAAACAGCGGCTGGCCTCTTTTCAAACAAATCGTGTATCTCCAGAAGTAGTCTGTCATATTGTTCTTTCTATAGATCACAGTCTGCTGGAAAAGTCCAAGCAAAGAGCCCTCATAACCAAAGGCATTCTGGGATCAGGGTCAAGGTAACCTCTCTGAGTCATAATATGCTTTAATGTTACACTGTGAAAAGCAAATTCTACCTAATCTGAACCTAAAAAGGATATCTGTTGGAGTAAACGTGTAGTCAGTTTGATGCAGTAGTATTAAATCATATTTTGAATGTTACTACATAAAACGTTCATTTAGATTGCATAAAACACATTTTTAGACTACAGGAAGAACCCTATAAATTCTGATTGTTAAATTTTAATTAACGGTTGCTGCATATTACAGTATAATGGGTAGAATTGTGGATTCACTGAAATGTGAGTCCTTAACCATCTTCAAGAAATGACTAAAAACACATCTCTTCCATCTTTATTTGCCCCTTTAACACACTCTCTTTTCCAATTCTATTTTTTTTAAATAATAAAAAAATAATAAAATAACTTGACCCTTGCACTTTATTCATTTTCTATTAATGTTATTGTTTTTATTATTATTAAAAAAACTAACACTAGCTTCTCTATTCTTTTTGCATTCGATTTCTTTTTATTTTTTATATGATTAACAAACTTGATTGCTCTATTCTTTTTCTATTCTGTTTTTATTTTTATTAGTTATATAATTAACAAAATTGATTGCCTCCATTGTCCTCATTTGTAAGGTGTCTGCTAAATGACTGAATGTAAATGTAAACATTATTATTATTATCATTATTATTATTAAATACCTTAATTGCTGAATGTACAATATATAATATATAAACCATTACAGTATCGTTATAGCATGCATTCTTATCCATTTTTCATATTGAACCATTACAAATCGGTTACTGCTTTTAATTTCAAAATACCGTTTTTTTGTACCTTGCAGACCCTCACAATCTGAAGATTCGCTGACATCTCTAAAGACAACCACCGGTGAGGTAGGAAATGATGGTATATGTGGGAAAAACAGAATCAACCGCTCTCATAAAAAAAAAAAAAGCAAATGTCAAACGTTTACTGTATATGCCAAACTGAATTTTATGGTACAGGTTGTGACCTGTTTCACTAAACTGGTTTACAAGCTGGCTTGCTGTTATCTCTTCCTTTTAGCAGACAGTGAATCATCAAATCTACAAGCATGTTAAAGTTCCACAGAACTGATGGCTTCCTACATGTAAAAATGCCCTGGAGAATGTTCTTCCAAAGGATATCAGTCTAATGCAAATGGGGACATTATTTGGAGATATAATACTAAACTGACCGCTTTGCTTAAGAAGTTATCACAGTTGTTTGTGCATCAAGCACAACCAGTTTTTACACCTCATCTTGCATTGAAGCTTTCTTAAGACCATTTGGAATTTTTTTTTTTGCGAAAGTATGTGATAAAACCTGCTGCATACCTGTTTATCAAGACAGAAGTCACCTCTCGCATATTGAACTGTTCTAGCTAATGAAAACTCTTGTAAATACAAGTTAATGTTATAAACAGGTGGGCATCTACACTGTCTGAATTTGTGTTTTTTGTTATTGAAATGTCTTAAGGCTTTGTAATTGTTTTTGTTCTTGCAGCTTGCGTACCAAGTGGTGGAACTGCAGCAGAGAATCCAGATAAAGGAAGTGACACTGGATGAACAACATACCAAGTAAACCTCCTTATCCTATTATGACACAAAAACAGGAAACCACCCTTAGTGCCCATATTATGCTCACTTACAAATTCATAATTGTATGTTTTGGTCTGCTAGAATACATTTATATGATTTGAAATTTAAAAAAAATTGATTATTCTTATACTGTTCTCAGGCTGAAACTTTAAAGTCTCTTTAAAGTCCACCTTTCCCAAAAGGCCTATCTGTTTAGATTGGACAGCCATTTACACAACAGCATAGAAGGAAGATTATAAACAAATTAGTAACTGTATTTATCACGTTTGACCATTCATCCTATACATATATTAAACAAAAATTGTACTTTGATTTATATGAACTCCAATAAATGTTTTGATTCCACTACTAAGTTACTTGCAACACAATTTTTTTTAATGTAATGACTTGAATATTGTGAAATATTATTAGCATGTAAATTAATATTTTTTCTATTTTAATATACAATAAAATTGATTTATTCTTGTGATGCAAAGCTGAATTTTCAGCATCCTAACTCCAATATTCAGTGTCACATGATCCTTCAGAAATTATTGTTTTATAATGATGATGATAGTATTAATAATAACAAAAATTGGAGGATGGAGGATGTGGAAGGTGATAAATAATAATAGTAACAGTAGTAGCAATAATATTAATAATAATAATAATGAACTCAATTCATCGGAAATGAGGAGTAAGTTGGAGGATGAGGAAGATGACAAAAAGCAATAATAACAATATTAACAATAAACTCATTTCATCCAGAACGAGGAGGAGGTTGGAGGATCAAGAAGAGGACAAAAATGGTAGTAATAATTAGGGATGCAACGATACCGTTTTTTCAAAACCGATCCGATCCGATACCAAAAATTCTGAGTATCGGTCGATACCGATACCAGGCCGATATCAGTGGGGGTATTTTACCTTCAAAACTAAGAAATGTATACAATTCACTTTGTCATTAAGATTTATTTGTTTTAGGTAAAGCAAGAAATACCAAATCTGCTTGCACATTGTTGGATAAAAAGGGGTGAAAAAAGAGATACATGCATGAGTGCAATCACATTCATAAATTCATATTAAGATTAATGTTTTAAAAATAACATTTTGACAACAGAAATATTACAGATATAAATAACTGAACAGATCTGCCAGCAGATGGCGGCAAGACACTGATTTAATTACTGAATCATTTCATTCATTTGATTCGTTTGAACGGATGGTTCATTCAGGAATAAAGCAAGTGACTCTGTTTGAATGGGAAATTGAATCATTTCACTAAACACCGCTGTGTTTGAATGGAGATGCGCAGCGGCTCAGTTGTGACTTGTTTCAGATTACTTTTGACGACGAAATAGAGCAAAATCAGGCAATAGTGTTATAGTCAGACAATGCAAGTCATTTAATAATAACTTCTTATTTATTTAACTGCTGTATTAAACAATCGCGAAGTCCTTGTGTTCTTTTGCGTGATGCTTCTGATTAAAAGTGTGGTGTTGTAATTCGAAACACTACTTCAACCTCTTGAAACTTTGGCTTTGCAAATATTACAATTTGCAGTGCTACTAGCTGCTGTATCAAGAGTCAAATATTTCCAAATCAGGGACATGTTTACCGCGCTGAGGTAGACTTTGCATGTGAAAGTTCCCTCTGAACTCGCCTGTCACACTCACGTCACATGTGGTTTTGTAAGCAGCGCAACGTATTTTAAATGTATTTTATTTTTAAGGCAATGTTTTAAAATAATTGTGTTCTTGTATGAATTATTATAGTTTTTACAGTAGACTATTATTTCTTGTTATTTATTCAATCAAACTCTGGTAACGGTATCGAATTTGGATCGGTCACGCATCACCGATATCCGATCCATTCAAAAAGCTTGGATCGGCGTCGATACTGATCCAGAGTATCGGATCGATGCAGCCCTAGTAATAATAATAGTAGTAGTAGTAGTAGTAGTAATAATAACGACACCAATATTACAATACAAAAACAATATTATTAATAATTTGTCTAATTCTATTCTTTATAAAAAAAAATAAAAAAACATACCTTTTTTGATTAATACTCTATGCATTTACTTACTGCTTGATTTCTTAAAAAAACAACTAACACTACTTTTTATTTTTTCACAATTAACACTTTTCTGTCGTTATTAATTATACAATTAACACAAAAGCAAAAAAAGAAGGCCTCTAACACTAACTTTTACTTTTTGATTCTATTCATTTTTTTAAATTTATTATATAATTTAAAATAAACCTTGCTATGTGTACTGCGTTAGGTTAAATGAGACTTTTGTTGATTTTGATTCCTCTTTTGTAAGTCGCTTTGGATAAGAGCATCTGGTAAATGTAAATGTAAATAATAATAAGCCTATTATTGGTAAGGTATTATAAGGCTGCCTCTGGGCCTTTCGTGAGCACGGCAGCCCCTGACCGCCACACACATGCCATGTTTACCCTATTTTTTTTTTTTTTTTTTTTCATTTTCTTTTATTGTTAAATTTGTGATAGAGGCACATGTATGTCAGCTAGTGTGTGATGCATTAAAAAAGCGTGACATGTAGTGTGGGACCAGCCCAGTACAAACCCGAGGCCACCATGTCCACTTCACACTTACCCTACTCATGTAGTACTAAACCAGCCAGATGCAAGAAATCCAGGGCACAGCTGGCACAAGCTGGAGGTACAAGGTCCCCAGCCCCACGTGACACCCACCCATAACTAATCCGAACCATAACTAACCTCCTCTTAACCCCCCTCCCCCCAGTCTTGCTTACATATTGATTATTCAATAGTACATTATTGTAATGTAATATTTTGAATGGGAGTGGTCAGGTTTTCCATGGAGATGTACTTTATTAGTACGTTTTTTCCAAGATATAATATGTATGGTATTTTTTTATTTCCAGTTCATGAGGATAGTTTTCTTGGCGTCACTAGGGGTAATTGACTATTTGTATTGTTTAAATTGATTATGGATATGTCACCTAATATACAGAAGGAGGGAGTCCCATAAGGTTGGATAGTGAGTCAGTAACATTTTCCCCAAACTTTTTAATTGAGATGCAATGCCAAATGGCATGAAAATGTGTCTCGGGTGTTTTGTGTACAATATGAGCATGTTTCTGAAGCAAAACCCATTTGAAATAATTTTTGTCTAGTTAGGTGAAATCGATGGAGTATGTTATACTGTGTAAGTTGCAGGTTGGCATTTTTGTCATGAAATATAGTTTTGCAGATTTGTGTCCAGAAGGCGGCATCAGGAGTAATAGATAAGTCTGATTCCCATTTAGGGATTAATGTGTTGTCTGATTTTGATATCATTCTGTATATTTTGGAGAGTAGTTTTTTTGAGGAAGATATATTAACTAGCTCTGAGATTGGAGGAGAAAGGTCTAGATTCATTGTCCGAATGTTGATTTTTGATTGAATGAATTATTTAATTTGTGAGTATTCTAAAAAAACTAAACAATGTGTATTTAGAGGGGAGGGGAGTTTGTGATTTGATGAAATTTCCACCATCATTCTAATATGTTGATTTATAATTAGTCCTGAAATATTTTTTTGGAACCTGTAATACTTTTTTCAGGATTCTTTGACAAATAAAAAGTTAACAAAAACAGCATTTATTTAAAATATATTAATTAAATATAAACCTTTTCTAATATATACAGTACCGTTTAAATTCATTTATTTATTCGTTTTTAAATCAATACTTTTATTCAGTAAGGATGTGTTAAATTGATGAATAAAAAGTTTTTTTTTAAAAGCACAGCATTTATTTTAAAATATAAATCAATATAAGTCTTTGCTATGACTTTTCATTACGTTTCCTGA
The DNA here is from genome assembly GCF_049309525.1 of Garra rufa. Lineage (NCBI taxonomy): Eukaryota > Metazoa > Chordata > Actinopteri > Cypriniformes > Cyprinidae > Garra > Garra rufa. Next base: position 35,627,259 of record NC_133374.1, read on the forward strand.
AAAATTAAAGTATTACTGGTTCCAAAAAAAAAATATTTGGCAGCCAAAATAGATAATTATAATAATAAATCAGCACATCAGAATGATTTCTGAAGGATCATGTAACACTTTATACTGGAGTAATGGCTAATGAAAATTCAGTTTTGCATCAGAGGAATAAATTATATTTTAAAGTATATTAAAATAGAGACCATTGTTTTATATTGTAATAACATTTCACAATATTACAGTTTTTTTTTTTTTTTTACATACACTCATACAGAATATACATATATATATATATATATATATATATATATATAGAGAGAGAGAGAGAGAGAGAGAGAGAGAGAGAGAAACTATAGGAAATTTTACATTTTGAACTAATATAAAATGAATGCAAAATGGAAAAACAGCTCATGTAGTATTTAGTTTTACCTCTTAAGGTTGTTAGTTTGCATTTGACTATTTTTTTATTTTTATTTTATTTTATAGCCTTATTTTGTATCAAGGTGTTGTCTCAATATTATTAATGAATAATTCCCTAAATTTTAATCATATACAGTCATGGACAAAATTGTTGGCACCCTTGGTAAATATGGGCAAAGAAGGCTGTAAAAATAAATCTGCATTGTTTCTCCTTTAGCTCTTTTAGTCAAAAATTCTGCAAAATTCAAACATTTCATTAAAGTTAAACAGTTTAAAGTGAGGTGGAATATAACTTTATGAAAAAAAAGTTTTTCTCAAATACACCCTGGCCACAATTATTGGCACCCTTAGAAATTCTTATGAGTAAATTATCTCCTAAATATATTTCCATTGAAATTTCCAATTTCTTAGCACACCAAGGTGACTGGAAACATGATGTTGTCCAGTCATGACGTCTTGGTGCACAGATGAATAAATATTAGTAACTCAAAGCCCAAACCTAATCATTCATCACAATGGGTAAAACCAAAGAATATACTTCTGATGTACAGCAAAAGATTGTTGATCTTTACACAATACAAAGTGGCTTTAAGAAAATACTTAAAACATTAAATATTCTCATTTCCAACATCAGGGAAATAATTAAGAAGTTTTAATGGACTGGAGATGTTAAAAATCTGCTTGAAACATGATGTGTGTCAATATTGTCTTAATGTGCAGCAAAGAGAACAATTTAAGTGGCCAAATACTCTTCAAAGATCACAGATGGAAAATTGCAGAAATCAGTTGAATTTTAGTGTCAGAAAAAAATATTAAAAATAAAGGAAAACTGCACCTCCATCACTGCAAGTCATTTCAGACACTGTTCAAGAAACAAATCATCTGCTCTCATGCAAAAACAAACTCCACCATATTAATTTACCATACTGGAACTTCAGCCAGGACTGGCTTTTATTGCCATAGGAAATGAGAATTTTTTTTTTTTGGAGCTAGAACACATTAAAGGTTTGGTGCACACAGGGATAAAAAAGTGCCCCATGTCCACATTTAAATATATCACCAGATGTTCTTTTTTGTGGACCTAATTTTACACCAAAGGTCCTAGACATCTTGTTCAGATACATGCCATCATGTTTTATATCTTATACCAACAGATAAAAAAGGTAAAACTGACTTGCTCAGTTAGAAATATTATAATGGGTCATGGTTAGATCTTCCATCACCACATTGATTCAAAACAAACATCAAAATCAACACAAAAACTGGTCACTGAACACCAAATCAAGATTCTGCCATAACCATCCCAATTCCCTGACCTGAATCCTATAGAAAATGAGTGGGATAAACTGACAAAGAGTGAGCACCAACATTTAAAGGATCTGGAGAAATTCTGTATGGAGGAATAGTCTAAAATCACTTGCCATATATTCTCAAACCTCTTCAGGCATGAAGGGGGAAAAATCAGAGCTGTTTTTCATGCAAATGGAAGTTGCAGAAAGTTTTGAATACAAGGGTGCCAATAATTATGGCCAGGGTGTATTAGAGAAAACCATTTATTTCATAATATTATATTCCCCCCACTTCAATTTTTTTATTCTTAATGAAATGTTTGAATTTTGCAGATTTTTTGACTAAAGATCAACAGGAGAAACAACGCAGATTTATTTTTACAGCCTTCTTTGCCCATATTTACCAAGGGAGCCAACAATTTTGTCCATGACTGTAGCTAACATATGGCTTTAGGTGAAAGAGACTACTACAAGACTACTAGAAGAAATGCCTCTGGACATATATGTCTTTCCATTCTTTAAATCATACAGAATTTCCATTAACTATTCCTTTTATAGACTTTTAGCTTGGACTGGATGTGCTCCTTGGATTGTATAATTTTGTTAATTTCCTGAATATCCAAAATGTTGGAATATTTGGACCATTTTTTTTGTAGATCTTGCATATGTATAATGATTTTACTAATATATATATTTTTTTAATTAGGCTGTATGAGGTCCAAAACCATCTCAGTGTTCTGGCATCAGAGCACAGCCTGCTTCAAGAACGTGTGGCAGAGGTACAGACTAGGAACCAACTCCTGAAAAAAAAATATGATTCTCTGCTGGAGCAGCACCAGAACATGGAGAAGATGTACCGACAAGAGAAACTCCGCAGCTCAGAGATCCTGGAGAGCATGATCCTTCCAAAACAGCAGGCTGCTGTCCGCATGAACCATCGCAATGAGAAGAGAGTGAGGTCAGAGCCATGCTAAAAAAATTGCATTCTCAAAAAAAATCTCCCATTTTCTAATTCATGTCATCGGTTGTGCATTGATTCTGCGGAATGGATTTAAAAGGAAGTGAAATGAAAATGCAGTCATCATTTACTTAACCTCATGCTGTTCCAAACCTGACTTCTTTCTTTCTTTCTTTTTTGTTTTAAAAAAGCCAATTTCTGTTCTGAACCCTACTGGGCAAAGATATTCTCTAAAATAGTTGCTATTATGTTCTGCACAAAAAAGTTAGTTAAACAGGTTTGGAATGACATAGGGGTGAGTAACATCAGTAACGCTTTTTCTTTAATCTGTTACATTATGAGAGCTAAAAGTAATACAGGTTATAGGGGGGATAAAGGACACAGATGCCACGACCAACAAAAGTAGAAATATTATTTGTTAAAATTCAATGGGTTAGAACAGGGTTCCTCAAATCTTACCCTGGAGGTCCAATGCGCTGCAGAGTTTAGCTCCAACCCTGATGAAACTCACCTACCTGTGATTCGCTAATGATCCTGAAGACCTTGATTAGCATTCTCAGGTGTGTTTGATTAGGGTTGGAGCTAAACTCTGCAGTGCATTGGACCTCCAGGGTAAGATTTGAGGAACCCTGGGTTAGAAGATGGTTAATTTAGTTAATGAATTGGTGTTTTGTTAAACAAAGGCCATATTTTAAAGTCCACAGAGCACATTCTCTCTGCTGCTGTGGTATTCTGCTGGCAAATAATTTGTAGGTTTTTTTTTCTCAAATGTTGCCCATTCCATAAACACCACATCCTCCTTGATCACATTTCCTCTTCTTTCTTAGAGCCAGAGAGGCCAGTCTTCATAAAGAGCTTCAGATGGCCGCCAGTAAGAATGTGAATATTAATGAGTAAGTATCAGCTGTATAAAGTGACACTGCAGCGTAAATCTGTCTTCATGTCATTCCAAACTCTTAGAAATGTCTTTCTTTTGTTATGCGCAAAAGGAAAATTGTTAGAGAATGCACTGTCTTGTATTTGTGTTTCACAGAGGAAAGAAAGTCATGCTGGTTTGGAATGTTGTGATATGAGGGTGAATAAATAATAACAGACCTTTCCTTTTATCATCATATGAGGGCAGCATAAAGTCAACAGGTGGATCATTTAAATGTTTCATGTTTTTATTTATGGTTTTAATTAATTGTTTGGCATTTGCCTAGGAGAGAATCTGAAAATCTATCACCTCCCAATCCATCATCCCCTAAAAGTGAGTCTTCACAGAGTTTAGAAAGATCCCATGGACCACTTTTCAGGTAACGTTAATGTTGTTTATGTATAATTCCTACAGTAATTATTTTAAAGGGATATTATGGCTAATTATTGACTAATTTTAAATAATTGTGATATCAGTTCACGCACTGTAGTATCATTAGTACTCTAATGTAGTTTTTGAGTTACAAGTCTCAACAGTTGTTATCATAGTGTCAAGTTGTTGTTTTTCGTCTCAGGTCTGCTTCAGCTACATCCCCCCGCATCATCAGCTCCATCAGAGGACTTTTTGAGTAAGTTTCTCGCTAAAGGCCATTTAAGTGCTGATGTATCACTGTATAAACATATAGCTCTCAAAACTAGAGCACAATTCAATCATATTGAGCCTTATGAGTAGCATAAGAGCCAAAAACATTTTGCTCAAAAAGTAAACCTGGTGTTAAAATGTAAATGTAATTTGAATAAATTAGGATAGTTTGAATCTAGTTCATACTTCTATTTTATAGGCACGCACACTTAAGTAATTATGCCATTTGACTGATGCCAATATCGAATGCGATATTGAGCTCGATATGGCGTAGCTTGTCAGAGATTTACGTCTCTGTGTATTAATTGCCGCTCCAGCGGAACCTGAGCGGAACGCACGTGATGGAGATTTACTACTAATCAAAGTACTGGCTTCATTGACTAAACGCGCCTCACAATATCGTTCGATATATTGTCCAGCCCTAATCTGAACTGTAAATCATGCTTTTTACAGTTATTTTACGGTTTAATGTTACTACAGACATTGCCCTACCCCGCTCATATGGTATTAATTTTTTGTGCAGGTCTTTTAAAAGGTCTTAAATTTGAGTTAAAAAATCCTGCAGACCCTGAAAAGAGTGTCACGGTGTAAAATTAATTTAATTATTTCTCTTTACTTAAAAAAAAAACACTGTAACACTCAGCCCAGCTGTGTATAAGAAGGTCTGTATTACTCATAAGTATTATTGATTGTTCTTCTGTTGTGTGTCCTTATGTGTGTTCAGGAGGAAGATTAGAGGTAAATCCGTTTGCAGATCAGAGGAAGATCTCTACATACCATTAGGAGTCTGTCTGGTTGCCCGAGTCCCAACCAAGGCCATTTTTACAGTGGTGCGTGTTGCTTTTTACAACAACATGAAAACAAAATCTGCTTCTCACTAGCTTTGCGATGATGTTTACATGACATATTGAGATTGATTATGGTCCTGTTCAGCTATGAAGCAGGTAGAAATGTATATAACCTTGAATCCTGAAATGATGTAGTAGTACTAGTAAACAGATAAACATGCAGAGATAGGCTAAACGCACTATAATATTGATCTTGTGGTTCTTAAATGGGTCATATCTTAATCTTTAAGAGCACATTCCCTGTAGTGGTGGCTGACGGTCTGTAGGCTGTGGAACAAAGCGTCTGTGTGTCGCTGTGAAACAGTGTCTTTCTATAGCACACTGCAGCTCTGTCATGTGCAGCCACTCGCTTCACACGTCCGTTTTCATTTGAATAGCTGACAGCAGGAACCAGCCCTAGTTGTGGTATGGAGAGGAGTTGCCACTTCCTTAAATGGACATATGTCACAATTTAATGATTTGCATTTCCTGTTGATCTTTTGGTTGTTTGTGCATCAGAATTCAAATCTTTTGGTTGTTGGCATATTAGAATTCAAGTACTAAAATCTTATCTTTTTTCCAAGAAATTTCTACAAATTGTACTTTTGCTGTTGAATAGTTGAAGTGCTCAATGCCTACGGCTTACATTTCTATTTAAGTGTAATACACTACTCGTTTGTATTATTTTTACACCTTAGTAAAGTTTCTTCCCTTTCTGTAGTTTCACATTAGTGTACTGTATAAAAATAACAGCATGACAGTTATTACTATTTGTGCCGTGGTAAAAACAGAAGGTAGTGAAGTTCCTCAAAAGACACATGGCTATTTGTACCATCAGATTCGCACACAGAGTCTCATTATAATACAAACAAAAATGATTGTTGTATATCTTTGTTGGAAAATGGTATTTGCTACTAAGTAGCATTTAAAAGTTTTTTGAGCATGAAAGCATTTTCCTGCAATTGGAGTGAGAAACATGACGGAGCCAGAAAGTAAAAAAAAAACGTATTATTTAATAAATAAATAAACAAGGAAAACACAACCTCTTAGTACAACGGTAGACAGGACCCGGAAAGAGAGGAAAGGCGGGGCTATAAACACTTAACAAATGTGGAACTAATGAGGATAATTAACTAACACAGGTGTAACAGAATAACTAATCAGGGCAACTCAGGAACATGACCAAATAAGGAAAAACAGGAACATAGTTTGTGACAATATAAGTGCTGTTTATTATTATAATGTATTTTAAAATGTAATTTATTCCAAATTTTTGAGAAATACTCCAGTGTTCAGTGTCACATGATCTTTCAGAATCATTTGGTGCTCAATTATTAATTATTATAAATTTTCAATTAATAATCGTATTATTCATAAATTCATATTATCTTATATCAAATATCTTATTTTTGATCAGTGTTAAAAACATTTTGCTGCTTAATGTTTTTGTGGATTTTTATTATTATTATTTTTATTCATAAAAAAATATTAAGCAACATAACTGTTTGATTATAATAATATATTTTTCTTAAGCAGCAAATCAGCATATTCAAATGATTTCTGAAATTCATCTTTGATCACAGGAATAAATTACATTCAGATAGAAAAGTTATTTTGAATTGTTTTTGTTCAAACAAAATTAGAATTTTTGAGCTGAAGAGACTTCTTTCAAAAACATTAATAGATTGCTATTGTTGTCAGGAAATGCAAACTGATTAAATGTATACCTAAATGCAACGTAAGTCAATTTAGATAAGAGTTTCTGACGAATGCATAAATGTAAATGTAAAAAAAAAAAAAGTGTTTTTTGTGGTTTCAGGATGCTCATGAACTGGGAATCAATGCTGCGAGGTTCAGTACAAGTTCAAACCTGCTGGCTACAGGAGGAACTGACAGAGTCATCAAACTGTGGGGCATTGAAGCAGGTACATCACAAAACTCATCTGGAAAAAATATCTTATGTTTGATTGTCAGCTTGAGCCATATAGACAAGGTTCAGATAGATAGTAAAAACCCACATTGAGTGATACTGAATGCTTTTGTCATTACATGTGACTGCCTCTGACCACCAGCAGATGTCAGCACTCTAATATATAAAACACTCTTAAGTCTGGGTACATTAAATTGAGATGCAAAATGAAATTGTCTGAGAACATAATGTGAGATCTTTTTTTTGCATGGACGAGCATTACTGTGTGTAGATAAACTGTGATCTCATATGATGTCCTCTATTATGCAGTCAATAGACAGCAGAATTGAGTGAATATTCTCAGGCTTGATGTAACATACTGTGGTGTTTTGTCCTCACAGGAACTCTTCAGAACAGAGGGACGTTGGATGGAAGTAATGAGGGGATCACCAGCATCGAGTTCGACCCTACGGTATGAACACACACAAATCATTGTGTTTGAATAAATTATACACAGAAAATGAGCACTGTAACAAGACAACACACTAGAATAAAAGGCCCCCATTATAATCACTGAAGCTGTCACTCCCTCACTCATATGAGCCCTGCAGTTTAGCACAGCTTACAAATTCTCTACTCTTTGTTGGTTATAATGAAAGCATTGTAGTTTTGTAATGTTGCTCATTTGTGGTGTGTATTGGGTGTTACAGTGCATTCATTTTGCGTATTTTTCTTTAGCAATCATTTCTGTGTGCACAGCAACCAAAACACAGATATGTGCGTTGAACTGCTTCAAATGGGACATTAGGATCAGTTGTTATGATTTACCAATTTAATGCCTGCATTTATGCGCACAACAGATGTTTCTAAGATTGGTTACAATGCTTGTACAACTATTTATAACATTGATAATATTTTTTGATGAATTGTATTTCATGTACTCAGTAACTGGATTACAGGTGGTTTTAAATGTGTACAGATCTGAAGAGAAAGATTTTCAGTTTAATCAATTTGTATGTATAATGCTTAATATTTAGTATAACCTACTGAGCAAGTTAAAAGTGACAGTGGTGAGGTGAAACTTTATAAAAAGGCACAAAAAATACCCACAACAAAAAAGTTTTTGAACAGTAGGATTTTTAATGGATAAATAAATAAAATGTAAGGATTTGGGATGTTTAAAAAGTGTCTTCTGCTCACCAAGCCTGCATTTATTTGATTCAAAGTACCACAAAAACAGTCAAATTTAGACATATTTTTACTATTTAAAATTACTGTTTTGTATTTGAATATATTAAAAAAATGTAATTTATTCCTGTCATTTCAAAGCTGAATTTTTAGCATCATTACTCCAGTCACATAATCCTTCAGGAATCATTCTAATATTCAGATTTGCTGCTCAAGAACATTTATTATTCATGTTATTAATATTATTGAAAACAGCCGAGTACATTTTTTTTTTCAGTTTTCTTTTAATGAATAGAATAGAATGGAATAGAGCATTTATCTGAAATAGAAGTCTTTTGTAACATTATACATGTCTTTATCACTTTAAGCAATTTAAAACATTCTTGCTAAATAAAAAGTGTTAATTTGTAAATTTCTTAAAAAAAAAAAAAAAAAAATATATATATATATATATATATATATATATATACATACACACACACTGACTCCAAGATTTTTAAGCCGTTCTTGCTAAATAATTAATTATTTTTTATAATTTCTATCCAAATAAATAATATATATAGTGCTTTTTATTTCAGATAAATGCTGAACATTTCTGTTTATCAAAAATCCTGAAAAAAATGTACTCACCTGTTTTAAATATTGATAATAATAATAAATGTTTCTTGAACAGCAAATCAGCATTTTAGAATGATTTCTGAAGGATCATGTGACACTAAAGACAGGAGCAATGATGCTGAAAATTCATCTTTGATCACAGAAATAATACAATATATTCAAATAGAAAGCAGTTATTTTAAATAGTAAAAATATTTCACAATATTACTGATTTTGCTGTATTTTGGATCAAATAAATGCAGGCTTGGTCAGCAGAAGAGAAAAAAAAACATTAAAAAACTTACTGTTCAAAAACTTTTGACTGGTGGTGTATGTTTTTCTCTGTTGTGAATTTTAAACCATCTGTGGACTCAATTAAGACAAGTCTCAAAATAGATTCTAAAAGCAATTTTTATCTTTGATCTTTTATCTTGATCTTTGCAGACTAAACAGACAGAATAAGACACTATAGCAGATCTAGACAGTTGGTGCTGGGGAGGTGAAGGGCAAAAGAAGATTCTCATGGCACACAGTACTTAAATGTGCATTGTTGGGACAGGAATAAATAAGGTTGCATAGATAGGAAAGAGAGGTTGTTTGGCTACAATGTCGTCTTGGGAGAACCAATCTGCAACTCAAAAAAAAAGATGATCTGAAGAGCATTCCGAATGTCTCCACTGAGTCATTGCTAATTAGCACGTACCAATGTCTATGAGAGCCTTTGGCCACTGAAGTGTCTTTATTAGTAATATAAGGAGACTGTAAAGCTGTTGAGTTGATTATGCTGCGGTTACTGCTCTAATGCATTGTGGGATGTGTCACTGTGCTTTTCCATCAGGGCACTCGGATTTTAGCTGCGTCATATGACAAGTCGGCTCTATTTTGGAGGCTAGAGGACAGCGTTCCCAAGGTAACAGAGCTTACCTCTCACCCACCGAAACCTCCCGTGCGCTAGTCTGTCTCTCTGAATTACTCTAGAGCATCATCAGATGAGACAGACCAGTATGAAGCATGTTAAAGATGTTTATAGCTGTGCCTGCTTAGATTCCATTGTGTTTTACATGACAGTAAGGCGTGGGAGTTTTAAGGGGGGGAATCAGTCACATGATTTTTATATGTGAGATATGGGTCATACTTACGATGCAGTAATTTTTATGGCCCATCATATTTGTCTTAATGTATTGTATGGAATGTTAATCTCACAATTTTGAAAGATGGAAAGAATATTAGGAAATATAATAGTTAAGTGAAAATGGGGTTAATTTTCAAAAAGATATCTGCAAATGTGATACTTTTATAGAACAACTAATTTGAATTTTTTATAAGGTACAAAGTTCAAAGGGTTTGGCATAACAGGAATGGCCCATATGTCATATAGAAATGTGTCTGAAATTTTACTAGTATGACAGGAAGGGAGGGCAATAAAGAGGGCAGATAAAAAGTGAAACTTTTCATTCATTTTAAGAAATTGCCATAAACATGTCTGGATAAAGCAGACAGGCTAAACATCATAAACATGCAGCGAAATATTATAAAATAAAATACTTGTTGTTTTAGTATTCAGATATAAACACACAATTGCTCCCCTCAAAACCAATTGGTCATACTGAATATGAGAGGAGACTACTTTAACAAGGCACAATTGCTCATAATGCTGTGAAATTGATTGAATATTTTATCCTTAAGCGTGTGTGTGCACGAGAGAAAGAGACCAAAAGAGACAGTAGATGTTGGATGAATTTCATAGAAAATTTGTCTGGGTCACGTTTTACCCCCAAATTTAAAGAAAAAAAAAAAAATACTACCATTCAAAAATGTGGGATCAGTAATAGTGAGAGCAACACTGAATTGTAATATTTTACAGTATTACTGTTTTTTTTTTTGACCATTTAAATTTGTGTGTGTTAAGTCAAACCATAAATTATCCAGACACTAGATATAATGAAGTGATAGAAAATAGAAAAATGAAGTGAACTGTGACACATTATACCCAAAGATTCTTTATACATCGGAAGTACCTTGATTGATTAAAATCCATTACATACCTTTTTATCAAGTTATCCATTAACAAGATGAATTTGTTCTGACACATTTTAACTCTTTTGTTCCTGTCATATTTTATGACAATTTTCTGAACTATAGTGAATAAACTGTGATAATGTGAGAAATCTTGAAGGTGTCTCAATAAATTTTGACTGAATATATACAGTATCTCACAGAAGTGAGTACACCCCTCACATTTTAGCAACCATTTTAGTATATCTTCTCAAGGGACAATGCTATAGAAATGAAACTTGGATATATTTTAGAGTCAATGTGCAGCTTGTATAGCAGTATAGATTTACTGTCCCCTAAAAATTACACAACATACAGCCATTATTGTCAAAAGCAGGCAACAAAAGTGAGTACACCCTAAGTGAACTTGTCAAAACTGTATCTAAAGTGTCAATATATTGTGTTAGCACCATTGTTATCTGGCACTGCCTTAATCATCCTGGGCATGGAATTGACCAGAGCTGCACAGGTTGTTGCTGGGATCCTCTTCCACTCCTCACGGAGCTGCTGGACGTTAGACACATGGTGCTTCTCCACATTACGCTTGAGGATGCCCCACAGGTGCTTAATAGGGTTCAGGTCTGGAGTCATACTTGGCCACCCCATCACCTTCACCTTCAGCTTCCTCAGCAAGGCAGCTATCATCTTGGTGGTGTGTTTGGGATCGTTATCAGTTGGAAAACTGCCGTTCGGTCTAGTTTCTGGAGGGAATGCATCATGTTCTGCTTCAGAATGTACAGTACATAATGGAATCCATGTTTCCCTCAATGAACTGTAGCTCCCCAGTACCAGCAGCACCCATGCAGCCCCAGACCATGATGCTACCACCACCATGCTTGACTGTAGACAAGACACAATTTTCTTGGTACTCCATGGATCCAGTAATTCATGCTCTTGGACAGGTTGTCTTCAGCAAACTGTTTGCACGCTTTCTTGTGAGCCAGCTTCAGTTGAGGCTTCCTTCTGGGATGACGCCTATGCAAACCGACTTGTTGCAGTGTTTGGCGTATGGTCTGAGCACTGACAAGCTGACCTTCTACTTCTGCAACCTCTAAAGCAATGCTGGCAGCACTCATGCATCTGTTTTTTGAAGCCAGGTTCTGCACCTGAAGCACAGAACGAGTGCTGAACTTCGTTGATCGACCCTTGCAAGGCCTGTTCCAAATGGAACCCATCTTGGAAAACCTCTATATGATCCTGGCCACTGTAGTGTAACTCAGTTTCAGGGTGTTACTGAACCTCTAATAGCCTTGGCCATCTTTGTGGAGAGCAACAATTCTAATTCTCAAATCCTCAGAGAGTTATTTGCCATGAGATGCCATGTTGAACATCCAGTGGTCAGTATGAGAGAACTGTACTCAAAGCACTAAATTTTAACTGCTTTAATACAAGATACACATCTTTGTATGGTCCTGTCAAGCAGACAAAAACATAAACATGATGACTAGGACATGTGGCTTTGCATGGTTAAAAAACATACTGCTGTTATCACTTAGGGTGTACTCACTTTTGTTGCCAGCTATTTTGACAATAATGGCTGTATGTTGAGTTATTCTCAGAGGACAGTAAATCTATACTGATAGACAAGCTGCACATTGACTACACTAAAATATAAGTTTCATTTGTATAGTATTGTCCCTTGAGAAGATGGAAATGGTTGTTAAAATGTGAGGGATATATATATATATATATATATATATATATATATATATATATATATATATATATATAAGCCATGAAATTATTAAACAGTGCAAAAACATAATGCTCCCATACAAAATGTATTTTTTTTTTTTTTACTATGACATGCAAAAATATGACATGTAAATGTTCTTGACAGGTTTAGAGAGATTGTGTTCAGCCTCTCATTAAAAGTATGTCTATTTTTTTTAGGTTACATTGACAGGCCATTCTCGTAAAGTGACAGCAGCCAAATTTAAATACAGTCAGAAGCAGGTGGTCACAGGCAGTGCGGACAGGACCGTGAAAATATGGGACCTCCAGCGAGCAGCGTGTATGTGTCACAAAAATATGCAAAAAATTATTCTTGCGTTAACTAAGAATGTGCACATTTCACATCTGTCTGCAATTAATTGCTCAACATATTAGCACAGCTCAGTAATTTTCATATTTTTCTCTCTGTACTACTCACAGGCATACAAACCATTGAGGTTTTGTCTTTCTGTAGTGATGTTGTGTGCTCCGAGTACCTTATCATCAGCAGCCATTATGACAGAAAAATACGGTTTTGGGACAGCAGGTAAGAACAGGGCAATTACAACACCCACTGCGTACACATCTATCTGACAACATAAAAAAAACACATCTTAATAAATGTTTATGAAATGTTAACTTCTGTTTAGTCTGACAAGGCCAGTAATTTGACTATGTGTATAAAGTGGATTTTGCTGTCTTAAAGGATAACTGTTGCCAAAATGCAACCTGGGCTGTTTTTTTTTTTTACTGTAAACGAGACAAACTTATATCTAAAAGCATAATTACGACAAACGAGCCGTTTTTGAGATTGACCGTGATTTCGTTTTGTGGTCAATGGCCAGTGAATAGGAATACTAGGGGCATACATTTGAGCGCATCAAAATCGATATTTTTACAACACTAAGAAGGCTCGACACACCATGACACTTTGCTCGAAGTATCGCCTGGGTCTCTACACATGAACTCGAGCATTGAGAACATTGTTTGTGTGCACACAGTTTACTAAAAAGAAAGGTTTTGAACAACTCACTTTCACTGTTTGAGTTTCCGCTCGCGGCCGTCTTGCCAGTCAAGAAGTGTCGATCTCCGAGTGCGAGGATGGATAGCTCCTAAAGCATATTTCCATATAAATGCACGGCTAATTCGTTGTTTTGTCGCAAGTGAAAAACAATATTAAACTTCTAGTTGTAAAAAGAGCCTCATATAAGCCTAATATTTCATCCTATGGAGTCCATTCATTCGCATTCGGAGATCGACACTTCTTGACTGGCAAGACGGCCGCAAGCGGAAACTCAAACAGTGTAAGTGAGTTGTTCAAAACCTTTCTTTTTAGTGAACTCTGTGTACACAAACAGTGTTCTCAATGCTCGAGTTCATGTGTAGAGACCCAGGCGATACTTCGAGCAAAGTGTCATGGTGTGTCGAGCCTTCTTAGTGTTGTAAAAAATATCGATTTTTAATGCGCTCAAATGTATGCCCCTAGTACTCCCATTCACCGGCCACTGACCACAAAACTAAATCACGGTCAATCTCAAAAACGGCTCGTTTGTCGTAATTATGCTTTTAGATATAAGTTTGTCTCGTTTACAGTAAAAAAAAAAACAGCCCAGGTTGCATTTTGGCAACAGTTATCCTTTAAGGTTTTGTTCACCCTACAAAAATGGCAAGATCTAATTCTTTTTAGAGTGCAGTCACTTTTGCTTGCATGTCTGGAAAAGTGGGTCCACTGTGAAATGTTTCACATTCATGATATTTTCATTTATAAAATCAGTTTTTAAATCTGAACACATTCATCACAGACAACAGTGGAAAGGTGTAGTCACATTTACTGTTGTTCAGCAAAGTTTTGTGAGCCAAATCCATTCATTTCAACTAGGGGTAGGCGGTATAGCAAAAATATCATATTACAATTATATTTTATTTTTTTCAGAAATATCACGATTTTATCACGGTTCTTTGTTCGTTTTACAGCCAAACTAATCTCCCTATTTTAAAACCAAAGCCTTGCAAGGTAAGAAAATATAAAATAAAAAGAACAGCAGATGTGCCCAAAGTGGGCGAGGTAAAATCTTTGTCATTATTTCTTCTTTGTTATTAAAAAATAAGAACAAAGATAGGCTACAAGTTGCAAATACCCATAATATACAAACAAAACAAACAGGTACAGTAGGTGTATTTAGCAGTAGCAGTCAAGAAATTGAATTAACACATATAAAAATAAAACACTATATACGGTATGTACATAAATTATACATTAACTCTTATTAAAGGCAACTGTATTAAAGTTCTTCAGTCAAGAGCAGTGAGTCTTATTTTATTAGCCTACCATCACCCAAAAATGACAATTTGATCATCATTTACTTACTTTTAAGTGTTTTTTTAAACTCAAATTAGTTTCTTTCTTCAGTTGAACATAAAACTTATTTTGAAGAATGTGGGTAACCAAACAATTGCTATTTTATTTATTTTTCCCACTATCAGAGTCAATAGGGTCAAACGACTGTTATCCACTTTCTTTAAAATATCGTCTTTTGTGTTCAGCACAAGAAAAAAATTAATAGAGGTTTGGGACATCATGTGAGTGAGAACATTTTTGGGTGAACTGTTCCTTTAATGACATGTTCAGTTCTGTCGCTTTAAGAGCTGCACGCATCTAATATACATCTGTTTTTCTCTCAACTGTTTACTTTCACTTTAGACACAACCAACTGTGTTTATATGCAGTCCTTGTGTGTTTTTGACAGTATTAGCGAATCAGAGGTGAAAGATAGCTTTGTATAGTAATCAGGCGCTGTTTGGCTTTTAGTGTGCGCATGCTTCAGGTGAAGCGCATGCCAGAACAGCGTGCAAACGAAATAACATTATTTAACCGCCAAGGCTTTAAAGCACATGCAAATAATGTACTTTAGTGATTGTGAATAAGTGCAGTGTCCCGTGAGTGAATCTATGTTGTGTTGTACAGAATTGAGACAGAGGCACACTGTAGCACGATACTACAATATTTTTTCAAAATCAGATCATGGAGACATTTTAATTGTCCACAATCAAAATCATCATAACGCACGTCCCTAATTTCAACCTAAATCCGCACAATTTGGAATATCGCAAGATTGCCATACACACATTTTGACACATTTGACACATTGACATTAAAGGATTACTTCATTTCCAGAATAACAATTTCCTGATAATTTACTCACCCCCCATGTCATCCAAGACGTTTTGATTTTAAAGTTTTAGATTTTTCGACCTACCCTAACTGTCTTGCACAGAGTATGCACGTGCATCACAGAGCTAGAAAGACTAGCATTTTTTTGTTTGTTT
>NC_133374.1:35643587-35770136 GCF_049309525.1 Garra rufa
ATATATATATATATATATATATATATATATATATATATATATATATATATATATATATATATATATATATATATATATATATATATATATATATATATATATATATATATATATATATATATATATATATATATAAGCCATGAAATTATTAAACAGTGCAAAAACATAATGCTCCCATACAAAATGTATTTTTTTTTTTTTTTACTATGACATGCAAAAATATGACATGTAAATGTTCTTGACAGGTTTAGAGAGATTGTGTTCAGCCTCTCATTAAAAGTATGTCTATTTTTTTTAGGTTACATTGACAGGCCATTCTCGTAAAGTGACAGCAGCCAAATTTAAATACAGTCAGAAGCAGGTGGTCACAGGCAGTGCGGACAGGACCGTGAAAATATGGGACCTCCAGCGAGCAGCGTGTATGTGTCACAAAAATATGCAAAAAATTATTCTTGCGTTAACTAAGAATGTGCACATTTCACATCTGTCTGCAATTAATTGCTCAACATATTAGCACAGCTCAGTAATTTTCATATTTTTCTCTCTGTACTACTCACAGGCATACAAACCATTGAGGTTTTGTCTTTCTGTAGTGATGTTGTGTGCTCCGAGTACCTTATCATCAGCAGCCATTATGACAGAAAAATACGGTTTTGGGACAGCAGGTAAGAACAGGGCAATTACAACACCCACTGCGTACACATCTATCTGACAACATAAAAAAAACACATCTTAATAAATGTTTATGAAATGTTAACTTCTGTTTAGTCTGACAAGGCCAGTAATTTGACTATGTGTATAAAGTGGATTTTGCTGTCTTAAAGGATAACTGTTGCCAAAATGCAACCTGGGCTGTTTTTTTTTTTTACTGTAAACGAGACAAACTTATATCTAAAAGCATAATTACGACAAACGAGCCGTTTTTGAGATTGACCGTGATTTCGTTTTGTGGTCAATGGCCAGTGAATAGGAATACTAGGGGCATACATTTGAGCGCATCAAAATCGATATTTTTACAACACTAAGAAGGCTCGACACACCATGACACTTTGCTCGAAGTATCGCCTGGGTCTCTACACATGAACTCGAGCATTGAGAACATTGTTTGTGTGCACACAGTTTACTAAAAAGAAAGGTTTTGAACAACTCACTTTCACTGTTTGAGTTTCCGCTCGCGGCCGTCTTGCCAGTCAAGAAGTGTCGATCTCCGAGTGCGAGGATGGATAGCTCCTAAAGCATATTTCCATATAAATGCACGGCTAATTCGTTGTTTTGTCGCAAGTGAAAAACAATATTAAACTTCTAGTTGTAAAAAGAGCCTCATATAAGCCTAATATTTCATCCTATGGAGTCCATTCATTCGCATTCGGAGATCGACACTTCTTGACTGGCAAGACGGCCGCAAGCGGAAACTCAAACAGTGTAAGTGAGTTGTTCAAAACCTTTCTTTTTAGTGAACTCTGTGTACACAAACAGTGTTCTCAATGCTCGAGTTCATGTGTAGAGACCCAGGCGATACTTCGAGCAAAGTGTCATGGTGTGTCGAGCCTTCTTAGTGTTGTAAAAAATATCGATTTTTAATGCGCTCAAATGTATGCCCCTAGTACTCCCATTCACCGGCCACTGACCACAAAACTAAATCACGGTCAATCTCAAAAACGGCTCGTTTGTCGTAATTATGCTTTTAGATATAAGTTTGTCTCGTTTACAGTAAAAAAAAAAACAGCCCAGGTTGCATTTTGGCAACAGTTATCCTTTAAGGTTTTGTTCACCCTACAAAAATGGCAAGATCTAATTCTTTTTAGAGTGCAGTCACTTTTGCTTGCATGTCTGGAAAAGTGGGTCCACTGTGAAATGTTTCACATTCATGATATTTTCATTTATAAAATCAGTTTTTAAATCTGAACACATTCATCACAGACAACAGTGGAAAGGTGTAGTCACATTTACTGTTGTTCAGCAAAGTTTTGTGAGCCAAATCCATTCATTTCAACTAGGGGTAGGCGGTATAGCAAAAATATCATATTACAATTATATTTTATTTTTTTCAGAAATATCACGATTTTATCACGGTTCTTTGTTCGTTTTACAGCCAAACTAATCTCCCTATTTTAAAACCAAAGCCTTGCAAGGTAAGAAAATATAAAATAAAAAGAACAGCAGATGTGCCCAAAGTGGGCGAGGTAAAATCTTTGTCATTATTTCTTCTTTGTTATTAAAAAATAAGAACAAAGATAGGCTACAAGTTGCAAATACCCATAATATACAAACAAAACAAACAGGTACAGTAGGTGTATTTAGCAGTAGCAGTCAAGAAATTGAATTAACACATATAAAAATAAAACACTATATACGGTATGTACATAAATTATACATTAACTCTTATTAAAGCAACTGTATTAAAGTTCTTCAGTCAAGAGCAGTGAGTCTTATTTTATTAGCCTACCATCACCCAAAAATGACAATTTGATCATCATTTACTTACTTTTAAGTGTTTTTTAAACTCAAATTAGTTTCTTTCTTCAGTTGAACATAAAACTTATTTTGAAGAATGTGGGTAACCAAACAATTGCTATTTTATTTATTTTTTCCCACTATCAGAGTCAATAGGGTCAAACGACTGTTATCCACTTTCTTTAAAATATCGTCTTTTGTGTTCAGCACAAGAAAAAAATTAATAGAGGTTTGGGACATCATGTGAGTGAGAACATTTTTGGGTGAACTGTTCCTTTAATGACATGTTCAGTTCTGTCGCTTTAAGAGCTGCACGCATCTAATATACATCTGTTTTTCTCTCAACTGTTTACTTTCACTTTAGACACAACCAACTGTGTTTATATGCAGTCCTTGTGTGTTTTTGACAGTATTAGCGAATCAGAGGTGAAAGATAGCTTTGTATAGTAATCAGGCGCTGTTTGGCTTTTAGTGTGCGCATGCTTCAGGTGAAGCGCATGCCAGAACAGCGTGCAAACGAAATAACATTATTTAACCGCCAAGGCTTTAAAGCACATGCAAATAATGTACTTTAGTGATTGTGAATAAGTGCAGTGTCCCGTGAGTGAATCTATGTTGTGTTGTACAGAATTGAGACAGAGGCACACTGTAGCACGATACTACAATATTTTTTCAAAATCAGATCATGGAGACATTTTAATTGTCCACAATCAAAAATCATCATAACGCACGTCCCTAATTTCAACCTAAATCCGCACAATTTGGAATATCGCAAGATTGCCATACACACATTTTGACACATTTGACACATTGACATTAAAGGATTACTTCATTTCCAGAATAACAATTTCCTGATAATTTACTCACCCCCATGTCATCCAAGATATTCATGACTTTCTTTCTTCAGTCGCAAAGATTTATTTATTTTTTTGTTGAGGAAAACATTACAGGATTTTTCTTCATATAGTGGACTTCAATGGTGCTCAACAGATTGTATGTTAAAAATGCAGTTTCAACGCAGCTTCAAAGGGCTCTACACGATCCCAGCCAAAGAATAAGAGTCTTATATAGTGAAATAATCGGTTATTTACTAAAACAAACAAACAAACAAAAAATTATATACTTTTTAACCACAAATGCTAGTCTTTTCTAGCTCTGTGATGCACGTGCATACTCTGTGCACTCCTGTTCAAGACAGTTAGGGTAGGTCGAAAAACTCCCATCTCATTTTAAAACTTTAAAATCAAAACGTCTTGGATGACATGGGGGTAAGTAAATGATCAGAAAATTTGTATTTTGGAAGTGGAGTAATCCTTTAACAGAAAGCTGCTTATTTTGAAAGTAAGTTCTGTGTAAGCTGTGCTTCATAATGTACACTGCTACACTATTCACAATAGACAATTGACTTTTTAAAATATTTCTCTAATATGTCCACACCTTAATAGATAATAAAGATCAGCGTATGCAGTGTTTGTCTTTTTGTCACAATACCTGGTATAGCAGTAAATTAAAACCAGGATCTGGTCAGGATCTAAAAGAATTTGACTTGAATAGTCAGACTTTTGCTTGTGAACTGCCCTCTTAAACAGGAAGACAGGAATTACCTGAAACTTATGTTCAGTTCACATATGTGCAGATCTGGGGAGTCTGATATTTATTTCCCCATCTCATCTGACAGTTCTGACATTTTTCCTCAGAATTCTGAGTTTACATCCTCACAGTTCTGTCTTTTTCTCTCTGTTTTTTTTTTCTTTTCTCAAAATTCTGCATGCAGTCAGGTCAAATATCAGAATAAAGAGTTGGTAGATTCTGAGAAAAAAAGTCAGAATTGTGAGATATAGGCTGTGTTCACACTGCAGGCAAATGTGGCCCAAATCCAATTGTTTTGCTCACATGTGACTCAGACTTGTTTTGCTCATGACAGTGTGTGAACCGCATGGAATCTGATCTTTTCAATTCTGATTTGTGCCACTTCCAAATGTGGTACTAAATCCTATACAGGTCAGATGTTTTGTAATGTGACCGCAGTCTGAACTGTCATATTGGAATTTATGCAACCTTTACGTCAAACTTTATCATACAACTTTATTCATCATGATTCTGCACTCGTGGGAATTACTTCAAAGATTTTACATACTCAAAGTTATCAAAACAGTTGCGAAAGGTAGTCAGAAGTACAGTGATGTGTCAGAACTCATAAGTATTATGGTGAAAACTCTATATACAAGAAATACAATCATAAAAGGTTCAAAACTTTGCTCACTTCTGTCACATCCTTGTCTCTATTTATCATATTGCATGTGCATAATTTCGCTGGCTTCTGTGGCAGTTCACACGATAAATAAACACATAATCACTTACTTTATGTCCTCTGTGTTTACTTCCTTATGACACCGTGTAGTGTTAATTTCGTCACCTATTTTTAATTTAGTCTTAGTCTTAGTCTTGTGCCAAATGTCCTTGTTAGTTTTAGTCATATTTAGTCATTTACATATCTTTTTTTGTTAGTCAAGTTTTAGTCGACTAAAAGTCTCGTCATTTTAGTCTAGTTTTAGTCAAAAGAAAACTCAAGGTATCTTAGTCAAGTTTTAGTCGACTAAAAGTCTTTTAATTTTAGTCTAGTTTTAGTCAAAAAAGAACTCAATATATTTTAGTCTAGGTTTAGTCAAAATTTTAGTCTTTTTTTAAAATAACACACACACACACACACACACACACATATATATATATATATATATATATATATATATGTATGTGTGTGTATTTTAAAAAAAGACTAAAATTTTGACTAAACCTAGACTAAAATATATTGAGTTCTTTTTATATATATATATATATATATATATATTACTGAGATTATTACTGATACACATTTCAGTAAAAAAAAGTGTTTCACATATCTCAAACATTGGTTAAATGTCAGAATTACCTGACAAAATACACTTGTTGAATGATTTTTGTTGAATGCAAATGTTAAACGTGTCTGGTTTTCAATTTCTGATTTAGGAGACACATTCACAAATGATTAACCCTTTCAGTGGTGAGTTTAAAATATTCTAGCGGACCCCTGAGAGTGAGTTTTTTTTTAAGCGACCGTTATTTTAGAACGTTCGTCCTTATTGTTTCCATGGCGACGCATCAAGCTTGTCACGTGACACAACACAGACACAATAACACTGTATGACAGATAGATCGCTTTTATTTCGTTTTTCCTTTTTTATCCAGAATACTCACACACTTGCTTACCATGCAATGAACTATCTAATATTCCGATTCACAAATATGTCTGAATTAGTATGTTTCGTCGTTTAAAACCCTATATAAATGATCTGGATCGTAATCTGTAATGTAAGATGGGCGCGGCCATGTTTGTTCGCGCTGCTGTTCAGACTCAGAGAGTCCTGTCAGCCGTATTTACAGCACATATACATTCATCCGTTTCTCCCGAAATACATGCAAGTAAGTGGCTGGTGAACTAGAAGAGGAATAGAGTGAACTTTTTAGTTACTAAGCCTATGTGTATGTGATATGAATAAAACACATCGGCAAATTATATTTGAATAGATTGTTATTTGCTGCTTCCATAGACCTATGTGTGTATTTTACAAACTCTAAATGTCTCCTTTTACTAGTACTTATGTGTATTTAAATGTCTGAAACCTAAAATAAGCGTTATGTGGTTAAAAACACTGCATAGTTGTGATTATATGACAAGCGCAGAGCTCGTCCGTCTCTGGCTCAGCGCGCCAAAGCGCAGTTTGAATATTTTAAAGCCGTAACCGCTGATGAAAAAGCAGAGACGATTGTAGACGAAAATGAAGAGAGATTTTATCTTAGTTTTTATTTTATGCAAAACATTTTCGTCTCGTCTTTTTTCGTCAACAATAATGCATGTTAATTTAGTCTTAGTCAGCGTTTTTGGACAGTGGTGCAGTCTTGTCATCGTCTCGTCTTAGTCATGAAAAAAAAAGGTCGTTGACGAACATATTTCATCTCGTCTCGTCTGACGAAATTAACACTAACACCGTGCAGAGCTAATGTTGCCAAGCTCACAGTATTCCCACAAAATTCAGCTACTGTTTTTTAACTCTGAGTTGAAGCGACCCCACTGACGCTATATTTACCCACAGAACGCAACTGGGTTACTTTTAGACTAGTTTTGAGAAGCGATGGTGTGGATTTTGTTGTGAAAACCTGGCAGCCCTGTTTTAATTGTTCTTTTGTGCATGCGGGTCAGTTCAGAACCATGATCACATTCAAAAAAAAAAAATTTAACAGCTATACAAAAAAAAATCAGATCTGAGCAAAAATCTGAATCACCTGTAGACTCGCAACTGAGCTTCCACAGAAATGGGATAAATCCTCTCGAGCAAAGAAGAACATTACAGTCAGTGTTCTTTAGAATTTTGTATTTACAGTGATTATTTAGAGAATTATTTGATCTGCTGATTTTGTATGTTTGCCCACTGACAAAGAAATAATCAGTATATAATTTTAATGCTTGATTTATTTGAACAGTGAGAGACAGAATAACAACGAAAAAATCCAGAAAATGCATTTCAAAAAAGTTATAAATTGATTTGCATTTTAATGAGTGAAATAAGTATTTGATCCCCTATCAGTCAGCAAGATTTATGGCTCCCAGGTGAGCCAGAAATCTGAGATTAGGAGAACTCCCTTTAAGAGAGTGCTTCTAATCTCAGCTTGTTACCTGTGTAAACGACACCTGTCCACAGAAGCAATCAATCAATCAGATTCCAAACTCTCTACCGTGGCCAAGACCAAAGAGCTATCCAAGGATGTCAGGGACAAGATTGTAGATCTACACAAGGCTGGAATGGGCGAAGACCATCGCCAAGCAGCTTGGTGAGAAGGTGACAACAGTTGGTGCGATTATTCGCAAATGGAAGATACACAAAATAACTGTCAATTTCCATTGGTCTGGGGCTCCATGCAAGATCTTACATTGTGGAGGTGAGGAATCAGCCCAGAACTACACAAGAGGATCTTGTCGTTGATCTCAAGGCAGCTGGGACCATAGTCACTAAGAAAATAATTGGTAAAAAGGACTGAAGGACTGAAGTACTGCAGTGCTGGCAAGGTCCCCCTGCTCAAGAAAGCACATGTACAGACCCGTCTGAAGTTTGCCAATGAACATCTGGATGATTCAGAGAAGAACTGGGTGAAAGTGCTGTGGTCAGATTACACCAAAATCAAGCTCTTTGGCATCAACTCAACTCACCATGTTTGGAGGAGGAGGAATGCTGCCTATGACCCCAAGAACACCATGCCCACCTTCAAACATGAGGTGGAAACATTATGCTTTGGGGGAGTTTTTCTGCTAAGGGGACAGGACAACTGCACCACATCCTCCAAGGGATGATGGACAGGGCCATGTACCGTCAGGGCCAGGGCATTGAAAATGGGTCGTGGATGGGTATGACCCAAAACACACTGCCAAGGCAACAAAGGAGTGGCTCAAGAAGAAGCACATTAAGGTCCTGGAGTGGCTTAGCCAGTCTCCAGACCTTAATCCCATAGAAAATCTGTGGAGGGAGCTGAAGGTTTGAGTTGCCAAACGTCAGCCTTGAAGCCTTAATGACTTGGAGAGGATCTGCAAAGAGAAGTAGGACAACATCCTTCCTGAGATGTGTGCAAACCTGGTGGCCAACTACAAGAAATGTCTGACCTCTGTAATTGCCAACAAGGGTTTAGCTAAGTCATGCTTTGCAAAGGGGTCAAATACTTATTTCACTCATTCAATGGCAAATCAGTTTATAACTTTTTTAAATGTGTTTTTCTGGATTTTTTTTGTTGTTACCGTCTCTGACGGTTCAAATAAACCTACCATTAAAATTATAGACTGATCATTTCTTTGTCAGTGGGCAAACATACAAAATCAGCAGGGGGAAAAAATATTTTCTATTTTTAATACTTTCTTCTCACATTTACAGTACACCTTGTATTAAGATGTGTCTTAATACATCTTGGATCACTCAAACAGCATTTGGAGGTAGTTGAAAACATGACCACATATCATCTGTGGTGTAAACATTGTTATCACTTCTTTTGTTGATCTGTAATAAGCACTTGTTATAATGTCACCTGAGACGGATATTGATACTTTGTGTAAACAGGGCAGGTCTGCTTGTGTACACAGACCAGTTATTAAAAATATTTCTGGTTCAAAAATAATAGCCTTATAATGTATAGTTGAAGATGGATTTATTAAACAAGCTGTTTAATGGTTTTGTATCAGTGTAAAACCTTGAAAATTTCACATCATAAACGTGTCAATCACTATAGTGCTTTTTGCAGCAACCATCCAGGTTTCCAGAACTGACTTGAGAGTAGTTGGCGCAATTAAATGTGAATAATGAACCCAGCTGGCAGTTCTCGAACTGGCACTGCTCGCTGTCTGTCACTACACGTCTGGCTAGTGCGATGACCTAAAACAGTGTAGCCTCAGGTGCGTGTGGTGTCATCGCTGGCGAAAGACGGCTTGTTAACGCTTTTGTGGTAATGCATGAGATTGTTTTGTCTACAGGCCTAGTCGTACAGACAGAAACTCTTCCACACGTGTTGACAGTTGACGCTCAAAGGTGTTTGCGCTGCTCTGCATGGAATTCATTTTCCAGATGTGATTTATTTATTTATTTTTTTATCTTTACGCTAAATGTTTCGATGCTTTAGGTTCAGTTTAGGACATGACTGTCCTTTAAAGGGATGGTTTACCCAAAATTTCTCTCGTTGTTTACTCACCTTCATGGCATCCCAGACGTTAATGACTTACCCTTTTCAGATTAACACATTTTGTTTTAGGAAAGTCCAAATAATGCAAGTGAATGGGTTCCCAAATGTTCATGTTTCAAAAACCACATGCAGCCATCATGACAGCAATAAAAGACACAACCCCAATGAATGAATCAATCCAAATAGGGCTGGGTGATATGGCAAAACATAAAATCAAAAGTACAACATGATACCACCCTTGGTAAATATGAGCAAAGGTGGCTGTGAAAATAAATCTGCATAGTTTATCCTTTAGATCAGTGGTTCTCAACAGGGGGGCGCAAATTGTTTGCGGGAAAAAACAGACAAGGCATTATTTGGGTAATGGGTGTATTTTATTGCGTTTCACGTTTCATGTAGAACAGATATTCTAAACCAGTGGGCCTCCAGGGTGCCGCGGAATAGTTTAAAATTCATTTAAATATTATCCTAAAATTGTTTAATTTCATTATTAATGTTTAAAATGAAAATGATCAAAGCACGGTCTCTCTCGTGTTCTGTGATTGATTGCTTTGGACTCGACGCATCAAGTTTCATCGCACTGTTAAATACAGACTGAGCGGCAGCTCAAAACTTTCAACCGCTGCACAAAACTTCATTTTAGAGTCCTGCAAGGGACATATTTTTTAGTCCCGCTCCCGCAGAAATATGTTATTTCGTCCTGCTCCCGCCCGCGACATTCATGTTTTGTCCCACTTCCACCCGCAAAAGTAACATATTATACCCTGCCTCTGCTTAATTGTTTTTATCCACGGTGTGGATAAAACATCCCGCGAACCCGCTCCTACGTCCCGATCTAAATCAAATTATTTGCGATACGTGCTTTAAAGTCGTCTGAATCAAATAATTTGCCATACGCGCTTTGAAGTTGAACGTTCTGAATCAAATGATTCGCGATCCGATTGGAGCGCTTCGAAACGGTGAATCTTTTTGTGACGCAGTGGTTTACTGATTCGGAGTTTCCAAAAAGCTCCGTTGATACCTTGTTCACCTTCTCTATAAAATGTATTCGTTGTTTGAAAATAAATCATTACTATTTATAGAGCTAATTTACAATGTTTTGATTAAATTGTGATCACATAATACAGCTTCCATCGTATTAAAAACATTTCATGACCTAACACTCATTATCTGGTTCTTGCCTAAAAAGACGGGTATATAATGCGCGTTGTTAACAGATTACACTAGTTTCGTCAACCTCTGCCTATGGAGAGAGAAAAAAAAGTTTTTAAAAGCATCCCCCCCTCTGGTTATTTCACAAATCGCACCCTGTATATATATATATGTATGTATGTATGTATATGTATGTATGTACATGTATATGTGTGTGTGTGTGTGTGTGTGTGTGTGTGTGTTAAAATGTTAGAACTGAGCAGAGGGCAAAACTAATGTTTTGGTTAATAAAACAGGCTTAAAAATAAGCATCTTTAGAGGAAATGTCAGGTATGGGGGGCCTTGCAAAATTGACCTTAGCAGGAGGGGGGCCCGGCCTAAAAAAGGTTGAGGACCCCTGCTTTAGATCTTTCATTCAAAAAATTAACGAAATTCTAACCTTTCATTAAAGTAAAACAATGAAACTGGGGGGAAATCTCATTATGAAATAAAGGTTGGCCACAATTATTGGCACCCGATTATTTCAACGGCCTTTTCCCAAAATAACAGCTCTGAGTTTTCTCTAACAATGTCTAATGAGTTTGGAGAACACCTGACCAGAGATCAGAGACCATTCCTTCATACAGAATCTCTCCAGATCCTTCGGATTCCCAGCTTCATGTTGGTGCATCTTCTCTTCAGTATGGTATTTGAAAGAATCCATGATGCCATGTATCTGAACAAGATGTCCAGGACTCCAGCAGAAAAACAGGCCCACAACATTAAAGACCCAGCAGTATTTTTAACTGTGGACATGGGGTACTTTTTATCCCTGTTTGCACCAAACAAATCTGGTGGGTTTGTTGCCAAAAAACTCATTTTTTAGTTTCATCTGACCAGAGATTCCAGTCCTGTTTGAAGTTACCTGTTTGAACTGAATATGCTGTAGTTTGTTTTTGGGTGAGCGAGCAATATTTTTCTTGAAACCCTCCCAAACAACATGTGGTGATGTAGGGGCTGTTTGAACATTTTATTTTAGGCTTTCTGACCCCAAGACTTGACTAATCTTTGCAATTCTCCAGCTGTGTTATTGCCCTAATGGTGGAAATGAGGATTTTCAATGTTTTAGCTCTTTTCTTACAGCCAATTTCTATTTTGTGAAGATCAACAAACTTACATTCTTTGCTTTTACTTTTTATGATGAATTGATTAAGAGAATTTGGCTTTTGTCTTCCTAATATTTATAATCCTGTGGAACAGAAAGCCATGGCTGGACAATTTTATACTCCTAGCCACCCTGGTGTCCTAAAAAATGGGTAATATTAATGGGAATATCCTTCAGAGATTTATTATTTACTTTTTCTCTGAGAATTATTATTATTATTATTTTTTTGGAACAAATCAAATTTCTACAGCTAACTAAAACTAAAAATACATGTTCAGCCAAAACTATTTTTCACATGATTATATCACAAATTCTCACTAAGTAAACTCTTATAAAATTCAATACATTTTATAAATGTTCTCCTGATTTGAGGCTGTAGACGGCTTTTTAAAAACATCAATTGGCAAGAAAAACATTATCTGTAGCTTCATTTTTCAGGAAAGTGACAGCATACTAAACCAGCATCCACTCAAAAATGAAAATTGTGTCAACATTTACTCACCCAACTGTAGTTCAAACCCATCCGACTTTGGTTATCTTGAAAACACAAATGGAGATATTTTTAATGAAACCTGAGAGCTTTTGTGTCCCTCCAGTGACAGTCTATGTAACCAAAACTTACAAGATCCAAAGAAGTCATAAAGACATCATAAACTGAATCCAGATAAAAAGCACAGTATGTGTGTTGATATTTGGAAAATAGAAAAACAAATCTGTTCATCATATAAAATGACCGTATCCCTTTACAAGACCTAATTTGGTTGGTGGTTTATTTATATAGCACTGCTAAAAAACCCACAGGTTAACCACAGTGCTTTACATGAAAATAATATTGACATATTGGCAAATCAAACAGTCACATATATTGTACCACACACTATAACTGTCATAGGCTGCCACCACAAATTGAACTTTCAGCAGATTCTTAAACATTGACAGAAATCTTGACAAGACTTGGATAAAACCACCTTTACAACCTTTTAATATATTCTAAGTTTTGGTTGCCTGAACTTTCAATGGATGGACAGAAATCTTTCAGGATGCATTTAAAATATTTGAAGTTGTGTTTCAAAGATTAACCAAAGTCTTACAGGTTTGGAACGACATAACGGTGAGTAAGTTTTGGGTGAACTAACTCGTAATGTCTCTGTGTCCCTCCGTAGAAACAAAACAACAAACAGCTTTTTCTTGCGCTTGCAGAGCTTATCACCTTCTCCAAAGTATTTGTTTTTCTTGCCATGAGAGATTTTGAATTGAATTTGAATCGGAATTAGTTGTAATATAAGACATAAATGTCTGAGATCAATACCTTAAATAACAGTAGCATCATTTTTTACTAAATCATCTCATTACATCTCCTGTAATATATCAAAGAAACTACTTTGTGCTTGTATGTATTGCTTTGGAATTGGCCTAATTTCATATTGAACAGCTGGTATGGGTCTGTAATATTATGGTGCAGATGGAAACAACTCTGAGGCTTAATTGATAAAATACAGCAGACTGTTGTCCTGTGACTCTATTACAACTTCTCCAAACTGTTGTGATAAGTCATTAAAAACATCTTTCCTAAAAAAGGACAATGACAGCCCTTACCATCTGGATTAAAGGAAAATAAAAGCATAGACAAGTAAACGGTAATAAAAAATAACAATGCCAGCAATGAAAAAGAGGACCAATACATACAACAGAACAAAGATACAAATAGGCCTAACAGTAGTGAGAAATACTACAGATATTGACTAAACTAACCAAATGTCTTTACGTTATGAATTAAACTTACATAGATTTGTGTT
This sequence comes from Garra rufa, assembly GCF_049309525.1. Lineage (NCBI taxonomy): Eukaryota > Metazoa > Chordata > Actinopteri > Cypriniformes > Cyprinidae > Garra > Garra rufa. The sequence continues at coordinate 35,656,887 of NC_133374.1, forward strand.
GTCTTTTGTTGTTTGATTAACATTAATGGCACAGACAGCAGAGAAGCTGCTTTAATTTTAAAACTGAATGCATGGATCCAGTAAATTGATATACATTGATTCACATCCAATTTTCTCCCAAATGTTTACATTCTTTTAAGAAGTAACCTACTATGTTTCTTAATACTTTTTATCAACTTAATACATAATTTTAAACCTAATTTGTGCATCTTTGACCATTCAAAAGGCAGAAGACAAGATTTTTGCATGCTGACGGCCAGGTTTCTGTGTATAGGTTTAAGTGGGATAGACAGCAGTTTTACTATGTTTGCAGCAATTTCTAGTAATCATTAACATATAATGTACATTGATTGTGCATTGATAACTACGCTTTACAATAGCATTTTGTTCTGGGGGGTTATAAAGAGACGGCGTTAATATGTTCTCATACTCCTTGGCTGTCAAGCCTTAAGTGTAACTTTTAATCAATTAAATAATTGCACTATATTTTAATTCAGTTATATTTGGTTGATATTTTGAGAATATTTTGGTACTAAATAATATGTGCAATTAATGTAGTATCTAGGGTTAAAAAGTGTGGACAGACAAACAACTGGAAACTTGGCATCAGTTTTTTTTCATAGACAATGTCTATGTAACCTATTTGCTGACCAAAACTCTCCCTTTCTCATAACAGCATAAAAGCATGTATAACACCACAAACATGCATTAACTCTGCAATCAAGTGGCACTCTGTGACAAAACCACATTTGCCATTATAATTAATGGTTTACTCTGAAAGTGACGTGACGTCTAGTCATTACATAGACGTTTAAACCATGACAGGAGAAAAGCTTGACAACAAAAACAACAAATATTGCTTTGAATGACAAGAAATACGTGCAAGCCAAGAACAGAGCTACCGTTCTGGAAGAGCAATTGACGTGGCTGTGACGTAAATACTCATGTTTATGAAATGTTTAAAAGTGACACAACAATAGCTACTTATAGCAATGTTTGTCATGTTAAATGGACAGAATAACATAAATGTGGTTGATGTTTTAATAGTTAAAAACCATTTGATAAGAAGGCAGCGACAACATAAATTGTTGTTTGTTTGTTTTTGTCCTCCACTGAGTCAGAAATCTTCACTTTGGTAGCATTTCCATGCACTAAATGTTCCAGTTTTGTTCTTTTCTATAGGTTTCTAAATCGCTGCTGTCAGTGATTTGTTCATAGTCAATCACTTGGTAAATATAAAATGTTATCTCTAAAAACCTGGTGATTTATTTATTTATTTTTCTCCTGATTGTTGACAGTATTTTCTACAACTGCATTTACAATTTCAGCACTTGGATGAGCTAAATACTGCTGAATGAAAGAAATTAAGTGATGGTGTTTGGATTCAAACAAATACTTTTTTTACATTTCTGTTATCAGTCAGCTCTCTAAATTAGATTAAGGTCTTTTCCAAATCTTCATTTGATAACGCATCTACAACAACCAAATACAGTGTTTAGCATAATATACAATTAATTCAGCAAAACAAAGAGTATACCCTGTGCATGCAAATAGCCCAGATTGGGAGCACTGGGAGAAATTGCCAGACCACCCGAATTTATTAGAATATATGTAGGATTATTGGCAAAAATTATACCATGTGTTATACTGTTATACTCGCAGGGACAGTACGCTTGGAAATAATATTTCACGTTTTTGATTGCATTCATTAGATCTTTTTGTACTGCGCCAGCAACCCAATAATAGCAGTAGGTTTTGTGCTTTTGGTACAAAATCTGTCAGTTTTATAGCGAAGTAAAAAGCAGTGTTGGGCAGTAGCGTCGCTACAAGTAGTGACGCTACTAGCTTAACTACATTTCTCAGTAGCGTGGTGGTAGCGTCGCTGCTTTCTGAATCATATAGCTTTTCAGTAGCTAAGCTATTATTTTGATCAAGTAGCGCGGTAGCGTCAACAAAAGCTACAAGCTATATATTTTTCTATACTTTAAGCTCAAATCGGAAATATAGCTGCTACGGATCACTGATGCTGGGTCAGTAAGCGGCGCCACCGCCACTAAACCTCGTGACGCCATTGGCTCATTAAACTGTCAGTCAAACCGTATTATTCCTCCCGTCTCTCTAGTGAATGAAGTGCGGCGCGCAGTTTGAAGCATCTCAGCGTGTTTGCAGACTTGAGATAAATAAAGAAGTGTTGATTGAAAAGTACATGTTTTCTGTATTTATAATACAGCACTGTATTTATAAAGGCTAATGTTTTTTTTTGCATTCGAGGAGATGAGAAAAGTGTGTCTTAGTCTAGCATTTGTTGTCGACACAACCAAATTGCTTATGTGAAGCGCTGAATCTTTATATTTTAGCTAAATGTCAGAAAAAAAACTGAGCGCCCAACAGTGATGCGTGGGTCAATGTATAAGCAACCCGAACCCGACCGACGTTTTCAACTAACCCGCCCGCAACTCGGACCGCAAAATAAAAAAAGAAAATATTGTACCCGACCCGCTTCCTGACCCGCATGTTTAATATTTGCGACTGACACCATCGATTATATGTGGCTATGCATTGGTGGAGATGCGTTCACTGTCAAACATCATTCGGCATTAATTAGGTAATTTTGTCAAAAGAAATGTTCTTGATTACAAAAAAATACAGATTGTTCTCGTTGTGATTTAGTTTGTCTTGCCTTTATACAGATTTAAATAGTTTCATTTTCGAAGTAGGCTACTCTAAATTATGTCAGTGATTCTCCGATGTTTAAATATGATCAAGAGTTATTTTATTTCGATCTACAGTAATAAAAGTTAAGAAAAAGATTATCCTATATAGCCCTAAATATTAGAGACTATAAGCTAATTCCTTTTTTCTTAACTTTTATTCTTCTAAAAATTATCAAGAATATTAAATCAACTTAATAGGCTAGGTTAACGACTTTTCTTATACAAACATGCACTTCAAAACGAAGTTTTCATATAGAAATTCAGGAATCACGGATATGACAAAATAATATTAGTTTGTGTGTATATATATATATATATAGCTATAATAGTTGTATCAAATGAATAAGGAAATTATAGTGCCTTGAATTTATTAAGTAATGCTTAATTTCGTTCGTTTCGCTCTCTGGAAATGTAAAGAAAAAATACCGTTTTTATTCGGAATTCGTTTTTAATCCCTGGTTTTAAACAAGCATATACATGAGATAACTTATATATTATTGCTTGAACAAACGTTTAAAAATATTCCTTTATACAGATTTAAATAGTTTCATTTTCGAAGTAGGCTACTCTAAATTATGTCAGTGATTCTCCGATGTTAAATATGATCAATAATTATTTTATTTCGATCTACAGTGTAATAAAAGTTAAGAAAAAGATTAGCCTGTACCCCTAAATATTAGAGACTAAAGCTAATTCCTTTTTTCTTAACTTGTATTCTTCTAAAAATTATCAAGAATATCAAATCAACTTAATAGGCTAGGTTAACGACTTTTCTTATACCAACATAACGAATACACTTCAAAACGAAGTTTTCATATATAAAATCAGGAATCACGAATATGACAAAATAATATTATTTATATATATATATATATATATATATATATATATATATATATATATATATATATATATTAATTGTGTAGCTATAATAGTTGTTAATAATAGGAAATTATAGTGCCTTGAATTTATTAAGTAATGCTTAATTTCGTTCGTTTCGCTCTCTGGAAATGTAAAGAAAAAATACCGTTTTTATTTGGAATTCGTTTTTAATCCCTGGTTTTAAACAAGCATATACATGAGATAATTTATATATTATTGCTTGAATAAACGTTAAAAAATTGTGCTGAATTTTATAATTAAGGAAATTAAACATACCTAGGCATTTGAAAAGACATAGTGAAATGTGTCTAATTCCAAAAAGAAAGAGAAACATTGGACATAATCAAAATATTCGAGACATTTATTAGGAATACCATTTTCTTAACGATTGATGCTGCATGTGTTTATCTAGTCTAATCGAAGTGTGCGTCTCTCCCTCCCCTGACTTTCCCAACAAAAATCCCACCCCCTCTCAGAAAATACATAAAGCTGACATTACTGAGCTATGTGCGTTTAAAAGTAGCCTATTAAAATGGTACAATGGCATTGCTCAGTTCAACGTGTTGGGAAATCGGGCATTTTGTCCCGCGTCAGCATTTATTCCACAGTTAATAACGCTCAACATTCAAAAGGTAAATATTATTCAGCCAATAAAGTGTAGGTCTATGTATTTCATAGAAAAATATGTCTAGTACTATATAAATTACAAAGGTTTAATTGGCATCTTTATTTCAAACGACCCGACCGACCGCGACCCGAATATCATTAAAAATATTTTTGGATGACTCGTAACCGCGGGCACCCGCTCATTTCGGATCAACCCGCGCATCACTGGCGCCCACATAGCAACATAAAACTGTATAATCTGCAATGCAAAACGTAGTATTAGAACTAGTGATGGGCGCCTTGATTTTAGTCTTTGAAGCAGGCTAGTGCTCTGGGAAGATCTCAAACTCAGAAGTACGAGATGGGGAGTGGGGTGTGTGTGTCAAATTCATGGCGAAAGGCAAAATGTTTTGGTTCGTTCTTAGCAAAAACAAACAAATTATAATAATCTTTGCTAATATTCGTGATACTTCAAACTGCTTTGGACTTTGCGGTATCGAATTATGCCTTTACTCTGACCAAAATGACAGAATATGCCATTCAGCTGTTTGATCGCGCCGGTGTCTTATTACGCGCACACTATCACTGCAGCTGTTCATTTGAAAAATAAAACACAGTCACCCAAAATTTACACTAGTCAATTTAAATAGTGTGTATTACATGCAGTTCAGCGTGACCACCGGTCCTGTGGCACATTTTTGCTCATCATGATATTTTCCGTCGACGTGCATGAAGTACAAAGCTTACCCAATGCATAATAATTTCGCTTCAAATACATTGCAGAAATGGATCTTTTTTATTTGTGGCTAGAGAGGTAGTCTACATAAGCCCAACTTTACTTTCAGTTTCACATTTAATTTGTTTTGGATTGTTTAGGCAAATTTATTTATTTCATCATTGTTTTTTTTCTGAATAAGGTTAAAGTTAAAGGAGTTGTTGTGGAATTTCATGTTTTCCCTGTTTTATTTGTTTAATATTCTGAAACTGGTGCCATTTTTTTTTTTTTTTTTTTTTTTTTTTTTTCAAGAAAGAATTCAACCCCCCAAAATATGAGATAAATCCAGCCCTGTACATGATACTGATTTTTGTTGCCAAATTGGTTTGGAAGAGTGGTTGAATAAACAATTAAACGGAACTTGTATGCCTGTATGACTGACAATTTAATTGATCACTGAGAGAGCATTGACTTGGTATGATGTTGGTTCAATAGAAAAATGAAATTTATAAAATAGCTTAGATGTAGTGAACTACTTTTGCCATGATGCTGTAGCTTAGCTTGCTACATTACCCAAGGCTGTAGCTTTAGTGTAGTTAAGCTTAATTTAATGAGGAGTAACTGTTAGCTTAGCTCACTACATTTTCCAAGTAGCTTGCCCATCACTGGTAAAAAGTGAGGAAACCGATTGCACTAAAAAAGTGAAATAGGAATAGTATGTTGTTGTTTAATTATGTACAGTCAAGCCCGAAATTATTCATGCCCCTGGAAAATTAATTTTATTCAACCAGCAAGTTTTTTTTGACCGGAAATTACACAGGCTTCTCCCAAAAGTTAATAAGACGATGTACAAGAGGCATCATTGTTGAAAAAATATTTCTCAGCTTTTATTTACATTTGAACAAAAAGTAGCATGTCCAAAATTATTCATACCCTTCTCAATAATCAATAGAAAAGCCTTTATTGGCTATTACAGCAATCAAACGCTTCCTATAATTGCTGGCCAGCTTTTTGCATGTCTCCATTGGTATTTTTTCCCATTTGTCTTTAGCGATGAGCTCCAACTCTTTCAGGTTGGAGGGTCTCCTTGCCATCACCCTGATCTTTAGGTCCCTCCACAGATTCTCAATGGGATTTAAGTCAGGACTCTGGCTGGGCCACTGCAAAACGTTAATGTTTTTGTCTGCTAACCATTTCTTCACGACTTTTGCTGTGTGCTTTGGGTCGTTGTCGTGCTGAAATGTCCACTGGTGCCCAAGGCCAAGTTTCTCTGCAGACTGCCTGATGTTGTTGTTGAGAATTTTGATGTATTGCTCCTTTTTCATGGTGCCATTTACTGTGATTAGGTCTGGTCCACCGGCTAAAAAAACAAAACCCAAAACATTAGGTTCCCACCACCATGTTTGACAGTGGGGATGGTGTTCTTAGGGTTATAGGCTTCTCCTTTTTTACGGCAAATGAAGGCTACATCATTGTGGCCAAACAATTCAATTTTTGTTTCATCTGACCATAAAACAGAAGACCAGAAGTCTTCTTCTTTGTCCAGATGAGCATTTGCAAAGGCCAAGCGGGCTTTTGTGTGCCTTATCTGGAGAAGTGGTGTCCTCCTTGGTCTGTGTCCGTGGAACCCAGCGATGTGCAATGTCCGTTGGACTGTCTGCCTTGAGATGTTGCCACCAGCAGAGCCCAGATTCATCCTTGGATTCTTTTTTTACCTCTCTCAATATCCTCCTGGCCAGCACAGGTGTCACTTTTGGCTTCCGACCACGTCCTCTGAGATTTTTCACAGTGCGGAACGTCTTGTATTTTTTAATAATACTTTGCACTTTAGCCACTGAAACTTCAAAACATTTAGATATGGTCTTATAGCCCTTTCCTGACTTGTGAGCAGCCACAATGCACAGCCGTAGGTCCTCAGTGAGCTCCTTTGTCCTAGCCATGACTGTCCACAAACCAACAGCAGAGAGCTTCTGTTTTTCACCTGTTGAGTTGATTAAAACAGCTGCTCTCAATGAATCAGGGTAATTAGGATCCTTTAGAACAGCTTGGACTATTTGGAATGGTATAGAACTTTGGATTTTCCCATAGACTGTGACAGTTTGCAAAGGGTATGAATAATTTTGGACATGCCGCTTTTTGTTCAAATGTAAATAAAACATGAGAAATATTTTTTCCACAATGATGCCTCTTGTATATCGTCTTATTATCTTTTGGGAGAAGCCTGTGTCATTTCTGGTTGAATAAAAGTAACTTTAAGTCAGAATTTACCAGGGGCTTGACTGTATCTTGTTTTACTTGCATTGAAAGTAGCTGTAACTTAACAAAACCTAGTAAGTATAGCAACTAAGTAAAGGCAACTAATTATATCTAAGTAAGGTAATTTACCAGTTTTAACAGTGTAGCTTCTTCTTCAAGTGTTCAGATTTTGGTTCTAGAAATGTGAGCAAATGGGTGTGTTTTTAATTAAATAATGTCTCATTTGCTTATTTAAAGTGCCCCTATTATGCCATGTTAAAGGTAGTTAATATTGTTGTATTAGTCTCTTAAAACAGGTTTACATGTATGCAAGTTCAAAAAACAGTTTTCTCCAAAATTAGATTTAATTTTACCCCGTTTCTAAATGATTCGTAAACGACTCGTGTGAAGCAGTTCGAAGAATCAGTCTCTCTAAACCCCTCCTTTCAGTGAGCCCTCACTGCTGTGATTGGTCAGATGGTGCAGTCCTTTTGGATTGGTCTACCGCTTCAGCGCAAAAACGAAACGCCCATTGGCATAACTGAATGACAGCTGTGGAGACCTGTTAATGCATAGAAAAGATAGCCTCGATTTTACCCTATCATTTCGAGCCGGAGTCTGACAATGAAACGGTTGAAGTGGCACATCGACAAGAAACTGTTTTGCAAGCACGACTGGAGCAGGACGTTTCTCAGTGGGTGTCATATGCTAACTGTGGAAAGTGCTTGCAATTTGCTTTTGTAAGCGAACCGGGCACACCTCTACGTTGTGAACTTCAACACTGTACAATCCATAACACTGCGTTAAGCCATCGTTTATCATTATCATTACTTAAACTAATAAGGCAGACAGACAGTCAAGCTGCATCAATCACAATTTTTAGACTACATTGCACTCACAGCTGAACAACAGAACTACAGAAACGCAAGTTAGCCGCTTACCAAGACATGTGCGGGGTTGTTATACACACCATAACGTACACAAAGACGTATTTTGAACGATCGCTAGAAAATACAATCATCAATTATTAATCATACTTCAGAGGTAGAAGTTCAGAGGAGCGAGCCGGTCCAAATAAACTGGGCACTGATCCATTTTTTAAAACCAAGCGTTCGGTGAATCTCGCGTTGTAACGTTACTCCCCAAGATTGGAAAAGCAGTCATCAGTAAAATGACGCGAACACAACACAAGATTGGAATTGGACTGCTGAGGTGTTGAAAAAATGTATGTTAACCACTCATTCTTGGTAGTTTCATCTTTCGGAAGAAAGATGAACAAATTCACTCTCACAGCGCAGGGCGTCTTCTTGACATGATGTAATCCACGTGAAAATGGTAGGCCTACTGTTTGTGGGCGGGCAAGTTGTTTGCGACATAGAACGTGGGCGGACATTACGCAAATGTGTAGCTCGTGACGTGTGGCCGTTACAGAAAAAGATTCGAATTGCTGACGACTCGTTTAGGCGAATGTGAGCCGACTCTTTTTTTTGATAGACAACAACTTCATTTATAGTGCACTGTCGGCGTCACAACTTTGCAGATAGTTTATGTTCACATACAGCTACATGACACACTACATGAAATATCATATTTGAAAAGGCATAATAGGGGCACTTTAAACATTACATTTCAGAAAACTTGTAATACAAAACAGTAGTCTTAATGTGTTGTGACCAGTCAGCTGGGGAAGTATTGTGATACTTTATTTAAAAATGTTACCCTATTCATACCCTATGTCAAACACAAGTGATGTGGTAAGAACAGCTTACATCATTGGGAACTGAATATTAATAGTGTTGGTGTAGAGCTGGTCAAGTTTTCTTGAGCAAGGCTGTTGGAAGTCACTTCGTAACGGTCGAAGCGACCCTGTAATAATACGCCTCATTTGTTGCGTAACCCTCCTTATTCAGAATCTCAGTTGGTTTCGATTGCTCTGATTGGATAAGAGATGTAAAATAATAGCACCAAGGATGTTAGTTCAGCAAAGTCCTCTTCTCCATAGGCCACAAAGCCTCACGGTGAGCGTAATTCACCTTTCAGCATGAAGAAGACAATATAGATGACGCCACAGAGGTAGAAAGAGAGCCATTATTTACACCACGTCTCAGTCCTTGACATATCTCATTCACTCCCAGCAACCACAGCTTTCAGCTGCCAAGGAGCCGACGGCTCGCTTGTCTCCTAGCAACCGTCAGCCCACATAATTGTCTCTCCTCTCATCTTGTTGTAATGGGATTTGTGCTATATTATGACATTTGCGTTCTTCTCCGTGCAACGCTTTGACTATTTTTGATTCTTTGGGAAAAGAAGAATTACTTTTAAGTGGCAATTTAACGACGGGCGCGTTCACTAAACATCCCTTGTTTAATAAGCATCCACAATATGTGTGTCGCTTTAAGAGGCAATAAACACTCGAGCCTGTCTCTGCGATTGAAATTCAAATGATTGTCTTGCGCAACGTTCAGAAAAACGAGGCTCCTACGGTTTACCGAGCGACACCCCGGATGTCGTAAATGTTAAATGCCTTGAGATTCGCAATCTTTCCCCTTGTCCTTGTCCAGATGATAACTTGTTAGAATATAAAAGGAAACAGCAGACTGTGACCTCAGGCTGCACATCTGCAGTCGTGTCTCTTGTCTTGTTAAGTACATCAGTCATAGTGTAATGAGACAAACTATCATGACATCAGTCTCCTTAACCTCGATGGAGAGCTGCACTTGACAGATTTCAGACTTTCAGATGGGCCTTAAGCATTATGGTGCTTGATCTGTCCTAATATACAATACACAAGTAATATGAGGCCTGATGGCGAGAACGACAACTAGTGACACTTGGCTCAAACAGGGTTCACATTACATATGGAAAATACATTACATTGAAAAGACACTTTTTTTAATCAATAGGTATTATCATTACTTATTAGGGGCCAAGTACCGCAGGTGCGATGGCACCTGTTGTATCCGTTAGTGTTCTTTTTTTTTCCGCTCTGGAAACTATTTTGTTTTTTGATTTTCTGGACTATTTTGTTTTTAATTTCTGGGGGAAAAAATGAGTAATTACAGCCATTTAACAGTTGAGTATAATTGAAAGCCAAGATTAAACTGCACATTATTAGGTTTTTGTGTGTGTGTATGTGGGTGTGTGTGTTATTTATTAACAATTACAGAACATTAACAATATTATAACAGCTTTTATTTTAATGAAAATACATTAACTACTTAAGAAATGTAAATAATAAATGCTGTGTTAATTATTTTTAGTGCATTAATTGAATGTTATTCCCATATTGTATTATGTTTACCTGTTTGTTGTTTTAACACTCAGTTACACTAAAATATGATGGTAAAATGAAATTTGGTTGTCTGTATTCTGTAGGGCAGGGACCTGCACACAGGAAGTGCCTCTTCAGGGCAAAGTGACGTCGTTGGACCTTTGCCCCAACCACAGGCAGCTGCTCAGCTGCTCCAGGGATGACATCCTGCAGCTGGTTGATCTGAGAAAGAGTAACGACAGGGTGGCCTTCAGGTACAAACACACAGAGAGGAGGTTAGGCACAGGTGGCAGTGTATTTTTAAAAACGGAATACACAGAAATAGATTTTATGTACGGTTAAAAATTACACTTTCTGAGCAAAAAAAAAACTGCAACTGGGCAGTAAGTTAATTAGAAACTGCAACATACATGTTTATAATAATAAATGATAAGATCATGAGTGATCCTCAAAACTCATATAATATCAAATGTTTTTTTATTAATATAAATTAATATAATAATTGCTTAAATTAATATAATAATTAATACTTTTGACTTTTGATTTTCTTAAAAATGGTTTAAAGGCTGAAATGTCAAGTTTATTATGTTATAAAAACTTTTTGTTTTTGTAAAATCTTGTATCTGAACTGTAAATCATGCTTTTTACCGTCATTTTACAGTTTAATATGTTACTATAGACATTGCCCTCCCTGCTAAAAAAAAAAACAGCTAAAACCAGCCTAAGCTGGTTGGCTGGTTGGCTGGTCTTAGCTGGTTTAAGCTGGAAGTAGCTGGTCTCCCAGCTGGAACAACCAGCTAAAACCAGCCTGACCAGCCTAGCCAGGCTGGGAGACCAGCTAAAACCAGCTATTTCCAGCTTAAACCAGCCTGACCAGCTAAGGAAGTGGCCAAAACCCCTTTAAAAACCAGCCTGCTGACCAGCTAAGACCAGGCTGGATGACCAGCTAAAACCAGCCAACCAACATAGGCTGGTTTTAGCTGTTTTTTTTTTTACCGTTCATATGGTATTCATTTTATTTGTGTCTTAAAAAAAGGTCTTTTAGACCCGGTTTCACAGACAGGGCTTATCTTAAATTAAGTTGTATTAAATACTTCTTAAACATTCTTCAAAACATTTGGGATAATGTAAGTACACAGGTCAGCAAAATATATAACAGTGTTCTAGTGGTTTTTGGATATTTTAGTAAAAAAAAAAAAAACTTAAATATTCTACCTTTAAAAGTGACAGTAAAGTTTTGAATTGTTACAAAAAATTGATTTAAAATAAATCATTTGCCATAATTTATAAAAGTTGAAATGCATAAAAATGTATCCAAACTTTTGAATAGTAATGTATATACAGTGGTGTGAAAAAGTGTTGGCCCCCTTCCTGATTTTTTTTTTTTTTTTGCATGTTTGTCACACTTTAATGTTTCAGATCATCAAACAAATTTAAATATTAATCAAAGATAACACAAGTAAACACAGCATGCAGTTTTTGAATGAAGTTTTTTTTATTATAACGGGAAAACAAAATCTAAACCCACATAGCCCTGTGTGAAAAAGTGTTTGCCCCCTAAACTTAATAACTGGTTGGGCCACCCTTAGCAGCAACAACTGCAATCAAGCGTTTGCCATAACTTGCAATGAGTCTGTTACAGCGCTGTGCAGGAATTTTGGCCCATTCATCTTGGCAGAATTGTTGTAATTCAGCCACATTGGAGGGTTTTCGAGCATGAACCGCCTTTTTAAGGTCATGTCAAAGCATCTCAATAGGATTCAGGTCAGGACTTTGACTAGGCCACTCCAAAGTCTTCATTTTGTTTTTCTTCAGCCATTCAGAGGTGGATTTGCTGATGTGTTGGATCATTGTCCTACTGCAGAACCCAAGTTCGCTTCAGCTTGAGGTCACAAACAGATGGCCGGACATTGTCCTTCAGGATTTTTTGGTAGACAGCAGAATTCATGGTTCCATTTCTCACAAGCAAGTCTTCCAGGTCCAGAAGCAGCAAAACAGCCCCAGACCATCACACTACCACCACCATATTTTACTGTTGGTATGAAATGCTGTGTTACTTTTACGCCAGATGTAATGGGACACACACCTTCCAAAAAGTTCAACTTTTGTCTCGTCAGTCCACAGAGTATTTTCCCAAAAGTCTTGGAGATCATCAAGATGTGTTCTGGCAAAACTGAGACGAGCCTTTATGTTCTTTTTGCTCAGCAGTGGTTTTCGTCTTGGAACTCTGCCATGCAGGCCTTTTTTGCCCAGTCTCTTTCTTATGGTGGAATCATGAACACTGACCTGAACTGAAGCAAGAGAGGCCTGCAGTTCGTTAGTTGTTTTTGTTGGGTCTTTTGTGATCTCTTGGATGAGTCTCTGCGCTCTTGGGGTAATTTTGGTCGGCCGGCCACTCCTGGGAAGGTTCACCACTGTTCCATGTTTACGCCATTTGTAGATAATGGCTCTTACTGTGGTTCGCTCGAGTCCCAAACACTTTTTCACACAGGGCTGCATGTTATGTTTACTTGTGTTATCTTTGATTAATATTTAAATTTGTTTGATGATCTGAAACATTAAAGTGTGACAAACATGCAAAAAAATTAAAAATCATTAAGGAGGCCAACACTTTTTCACACCACTGTGTCTTATATACACATGGTAGATGACAGTGGCAATTTTCTAAATACACACATAGTTTTTGTTATGATATACAGTGAGAAAGTTTTGCAATGGGCTTACAATGTTTATGAAAGTTTCAAGAGACAAAGAAATGAATTTGTTATTTAAACCATTAATCATGCATATTCAATACACTGACACCATTGACAGAACGGTTCTCTTCCACATTATCCTTTGTTTTAAAGCAAGCCCAAATGCAATAACAGGAAAACTAGTTATATAGACAGAACATAGCCTGAAGCAGTTTAAAAAGTATGTTTATATAAAGCAGAATGAGCACTCTAATTAGTTTTGTTCATTTTATAGAAGACTCAAGAATTTCTCTGTTTTTCTTGCTTGTTTCAGAGCGGAGGGTTTCAAATGTGGAAGTGACAGCACCAAGGCCATCTTCAGGTGAGTGAGATCAAACAGGAACCATCCATCAATATTGAGTTTGCAGACCACTGTCTGTGCAGTAATAGGGCATGTCTGTGCTGTCTCATTCAAGATGGCATGCGGCGTGATGCTTACAACCCTTGAAACATACTGCTGTATTGTTGAGCGCTTCTGGCATGTATACGCCAACTCTGTTTTGCAGTCTTGACTTTTTTTCCGTAGTTTTTGGAGAGGTCATGTGGATTTACACATAGATGGAAAATCCAATTCTGCTACCATAATGAACGGGGAAAGGCTCTGACCCCCCTGAGTAAAGATAGCTGGCGAGATGGATTTCATTTGTTACTCTTGTCACTTTGTAGTTTCAGCAGAAGTCACGTCTTGTCTCTCAGGTAAAAGTCTGGATTATCCTGACCGTGCAGGTGCATAATATTTTCGGGTGAATCTTACAAAACTTGTGCAAGTCATATTTTACCTCAAAATGAAAAAATAAATAAATAAATAAAATAAGTACACTGCCGCTATTTCAATTTAAAATAACTGTTTTCTATGTGAATATATTTTAAAATGTTATTTATTACTGTGATACAAAGCAAATTTTTTTAGCATCATTACTCCAGTCTTCAGTGTTACATGATCCTTCAGAAATCATTCTAACATGCTGATTTATTGTCAATGTTGAAAACTTTTTTTTTGGACCTGTGATACTTTTATTTAGGATTCTTTGATCAATAAAAGGTTAAAAGGTTAAACAGCATTTATTTAAAATAGAAATGTTTTCTAACAGTATACACTACTGTTAAAAGGGTCAGTAAAAATAACTTTTATTCATCAAGGAGATGTTAAATGAATAATTTTGAATAAATGTTGTTCTTTTTAACTTATTCATCAAAGAATCCTGAAAAAAAATATTTGGCAGCACACCTGTTTCCAACATTGATAATCAGCATATTTTTTTGTTTGTATCTTACTGCCCTATACTTTATATTATGTATTTATTTATATATATATATATATATATATATATATATATATATATATATATATATATATATATATATACATGGGCGACATTTGACTCTTGAGTCAGGTGGGGCAAGAATAAAAAAAAAAACAGATTTTTTTTTTTTTTCAGATGTAAGTATTAAAACAATGCCCTACTGTATTGCAGCACATCAAAGCAGTCAATTAAAGTGCTGCACTTCCGCCCGGGCCCCGAATTTTTTTACACCCCTAGGGCTGGGCTTTGGGGCAATTTTCACGTCATAGTTCAGACCCGGGCCGGCATCGGGCCTGTTTTAAGGTTTCTCCTTATTTTTATATTTTAGACATTCATCAATTATGGTGAAGAAAAAAATGCGGCGCTGGTGGAAACAACACAAGACTTCACTTTCGAGATCGGCTCGGAGGGCATTTAGTGTCCTTCAGCACAGCTGGAAGAGATCCGCGTTCAATCGCACACAATAGGCTGAAACTTGCCACAAAGCACCGGTAAAAATAAATAACAATGAATGTGTCAGGGGAAAGAGTAAGGACATATCTGAATTTTTAATTAATAAACTAGTGTATTCTGAGTCAGTGCGCAAAGATCCTGACTGGCAGTCTCCTTTTTGGATGCGCCTTTAGAGAGAAATTCATCTTTACAGATTACATAAGGACAGAGTTTTTGTTTTCGATTTGTTTTATTTCGTTAAGTAATAATTTAAAGCTTTCTATAGATAAATATCATGTCTGTGAGGCATGTATTTTGCTTCATTTTTGTTAAGCGCTCCTGTTCAAGAACGAGACGGCAGAAAGCGCATCATTTTTGTTTTCTTTATTTTATAAAAACACTGTAACTTTTTTGATGTATTACTCTTACCCTTTGTGATAAAAAATGACGGATAATTTTAAATTGCTTCCACTGAAAAAAATGTAAGTGACCGCGCTGGCGCCTCGATGTCATGCAAAGCGGCTTTAGCTTCCACTCTCTGCACAAACGATGCGCCTAATAGTGCACATTTATCTGTAACATTAAAACTTTTATCTGTAACATCTGTAACTTAAAACTAACATTGCTTTGCTTTTGTTTGAGGATGTATAGCACCGTCTAGTACCCCAGTACAACCGGGCCTGAGCTTGGCTAAAAGGTCCAGTTGCAGCGGGGCTGTCGGGGATTCCATGACTAACCAGTTGCTCCGCCTTGCCCCTCCCTAATGTCGCCCATGTATACATATATACATAATAAAAAAGCATAGGGACAGTTTTATTGAACAGGGCAAATTAACATTAGAGCACAATTCCATAAAAGCGCAGATGGAAGGGGAAAATTCAGCGTGTGATTTACTCACAATGCACACATTAAAGAACACAGATGCAGCCGGATAATTTCTGTAATGACTAAAATCTACCAATAGCAACTGGGACATTAAACAATGGTGCAAATACTAGTAATTTAACGAACACAGATGTTAGTAAAACATGTCGTGTGAATTATTTTAATACTCTTTTTCCATTATTTTTGCATCTTAAAGGGAAACACCTACAAATGCATATTCATTAAGGTCAGGCACAAAAAAGCTGTCCACACCTTTTCAGCACTAATTCTTCGCTGCACGTCTTTAGTTAGTTGTAAAAAGTAAAAAGCTGTTAGTAAAACAGCCATATCTCACATTTACGAGTGTGATATTGCATTTATACAACAGCGTGTATAAATGTGTAAATACATAAAAACAACAGCGGAGTGTCTTTAAAACCCTCATTTGTGCAGAACAACTTCCTTCCGCTACGGATTCAAATCTCAGTTTGACATTTTAACAGCTGAGCCCAAGCCTCCGTTACAAATTCCAAAACATCACTTTAGAACTAGTAACGAAAGAACGTTGGGATGCTCATTGAAAACTTAGTGTACTGCTGTAGTAAAAGCTCACTGTATTATGTAGAGTATTATAAGAGAGAGATAATTACCTGCATCTAATACAGCACTTTTCATATTCACGATGAAACATTAGTTTGAATATCTACTAAGGAAAGCGTTGTCTTTGTCGTAATGTTAATAACGTTAATATCATTTGTTCAGGGTGATTTCTGATGACAGCACTGCGCGGTGCATTTGTGCAAACTGTTGTTGAAACTAAAAATAACTTTATTTTTTCAGTATAAAAGTCTTTACTGCTGACTCGTAAAACAGTCTCTTGTCGCCATATAATGGCTGAACAAATGTATCTAAAATCACCATCATGAAAACATGCGCCATTTTTATTATGTAAAATATTATTTATTGAATATTAATATTTAATAAACAACAAAAACAGCCATCATAAAAGTTTCTAGGCAATTCATTCAAACGTACAAAGATAGCACTTTGATACACAGCATTGAATATACATAAACATGATGAGATTTTGCCAAAACTATTTGCTCTGGAACAAATAATAGTTTAATGAGACCAGAGACTGCCTGTTAGATTTACCGAAAACTAATTATATCTCATGTTTAACCACTACAGAGACATCAGAGTCAGCAGTAAATTCCAGAAGATCAGGCGCTCTCGGGCAGACTCATGAGCACAGAATGGCTCACGCCCTGGAGCTATGTCCGAAAACATCAGCACAAATTTTAAAATAGACATTATCATTATTAACAAACTGCATATTTGAACTATAAACAAGTACATCGCCTGAAAACCTCTTAAAACTGCATTCCATGACACAAGAACAGTATTATTTATAAAATTACAGCAGATTTGAGCGTCGCTGTAAAAAGTACCAGAAGAATCGCACTGATTTAAATAGAATAATATTGTACCATATTGACATAAAAATACAAAGAATAAGAAAATATATTCAATTTGTGGTTATTAACAACATGAAGTGCATTAAACATTATATTGCATCAAGGTTTCCCAAATTGAAACCTTGAATTCAATGAAAACGAATAATTGATTAAATCATAAAAAAATGTTACATTAAAATAAATAGTTTTAAAATCAATCAATCAAAAAAAAAAAAAAAAAACTTACTTAGAAATATAAATATTTATTTTAAAATCTCAGGGGTACTTCAAGTAAATATATTAGGTGAAAGAGGATCAGATGACAAAAAAGTTTGTGAATTTGTGTATTTTACTGTGTTTGAAAGACAAAGTTTATCAGTACACTGACACACATATGATAGGAATGAATAAAAATGGTGCTACAATATAAATTTCATAAGTTACATAAAATAAAATATATTGGAAGTTTATTGAAAAATATTAAAACAGCCAGTTGATGTTGGTTGAGAATGTAGAGACTGTATTTCATTTCAATACTTTATATGAGTGGACAGTTTCTAATTTCCATATCCATGGTAACAGCGACTTCTCTAGTTGGTGAATCTGTCTTCCTAATTATGGCTAATGTAGTTCTTTAATTATGCAAATTTGAAATCACACTGGCTTTTGGCTCCTCTAGAAGCCACAAATCAGTTTTTTAATAAAAAAATAATCCAACTAGATTATTTTACAACTGGAAGCTGACTGCTTATATTTCACATTCATTTCCTTTATGAAAAATATGATAACTTATTTTGTGCTTTAGACTTAATTTCATTGCCATTTTTTTTTTGCAATAATTTGCAGAAGAGGTTTATATAACAGCATAAGATGCTGCATCAAAGAATCAGACGGATGCCTAAAAATGGAGTGCTTTATTTTAGATGTATTTTCAATCATCTTAGAGCCTTTGCAGCCTCTATTTTGTCATGCACAGTCTGACCCTGCGATTTTCTCAGCATTGTTAGAAAGTAAATGCAACACACTCCATATGATGTGAGATGAGAAACGAGTCTTACAGATGAGTCTTTTTAGCACCTCCCTGCATAGGCATATACAGTTTCCATGGAGACAGCGAGGCCAGAACGCACTGTGGCTTTTTTTTTTCCACAAATGGATCTGGCACGAGCACTTGAAAGGGGAGAGAGAGTCACAAGCAGGAACCTAATGGTCGCTTCATCATTCATCAACACTTTCACTCTGCAACATTCTCCCCTTGTGCCAGGCATATAACTCAACATCTTCCTCATTGGCCAACACTCTTAGACTGGGCTGGTAAAAACAGCCCACTGCCAATAGGAAACAGTGTACGCCACTCAATCTAATAGCTGAACAAATCATATCTACTACACTTAAAAAGTGTAATTGTGAGCTTAAGATGCTATTTCTGTAAGATGCTGTTAAAGCAAA
Source organism: Garra rufa (assembly GCF_049309525.1). NCBI lineage: Eukaryota > Metazoa > Chordata > Actinopteri > Cypriniformes > Cyprinidae > Garra > Garra rufa. Next base: position 35,675,551 of record NC_133374.1, read on the forward strand.
TTGTTATCTGGCTAAACATTTTACAGCGTGTGAGGAATGATACATTTGTATGGAGAGTTTATATATACATTACTGTTCAAAATTTTGGGGTGTGTAAATTTTTTTTATTTTTCTCTTAATATATATTTAATATATATTTAAAATATATTTTAAAAAATCTTATTTTGGCTCTTATGCTCGCTTATTTAATGAAAAATACAGTAAACTATTGTGAAATATTATTAGAATTAAAAACAGTTATGTAAAAACAGTTTTCTGTTTGAATACACTGCTGTTTAAAAAGTTTTGGGATCAGTAAGACTTGTAATGTTTTTTAAAGAAGTCTCTTATGCCCATTAAGGCTGCATTTAGTTGCTCGAAAATATGCAAATGCAAAAGTGTTATTACAATATAAAATAATTTTTATATAATATATATATACTTTAAAATATAATTTATTCCTGTGATGCAAAGCTAAATTTTCATCAGCTGTTACTCCAGTATTAAGTGTCACATAATCCTTCCGAAATCACTCTAATATACTGATTTATTACTTTTATTATCAATGTTGAAAACAGTTGTGCTGCCAAATATTTTTTGAAACCTGTGACTGCTTTTTTTAAGGATTCTTTGATAAATAACAGGTTAAAAAGAACAGCATTTATATAAAAATCTACTGACCCCAAACTTCTGAACAGTATATTGTTAGAAACCTTTTCTTTTTTAAATAAATGCCGTTCTTTTTAACCTTTTATTGATCAAAGAAATCTGAAAAAAGTATCACAGGTTCAAAAAAAATATTAAGCAGCACAACTGTTTTCAACATTGATAATACATTTCTGAAGGATCATGTGACACTGAAGAGCGGAGTAATGATGCTGAAAATTAAGCTTTGTATCACAGGAATAAATGACACTTTAAAATATATTCATATAGAAAACATTTATTTTAAACTGAAATAATAATTCACAATATTACTTTTTTTTTTCTGTATTTTTGATCAAATAAATGCAGTCTTGATGAAGAAATGAAGAAACGTTTTTAAAAACTATTAAAAATTTTACTGATTCCAAACTTTTGAGCAGCAGTGTATATTTTAGAATGTAGTTTATTCCTGTGATGCAAAGCTGAATTCTCAGCATGATTACGCCAGTATTCAGTGTCACATGGTCCTTCAGAAATCATTCTAATATGCTAATAGTGATTGGTGCTCAACATTTTAATGTTTTTATAAATGTTGAAAACAGTTGTTCTGCTTAACATTTTTGCCAGGGTGTGGTTCGTATGTTTGGGCATAAAACACATCTACAAAGTTACAAATCTCAAAGTCCACTCTAAAGGGAGATATTTCGTTTTTAAAAATCTATTTTCAAGAACTACAACGAACGGCTCCTTTGGACTACAGCGTTTGTTTTCCGGATGCTATGATGTCACAACGCAGTCCATTAGAATACCATTCAAATATATCCTGCCCATGGAAATTTGAATCGTTGGCAGGTGAAGACGGACGAGGTAGGGGATTCGCCTTTAGCGATGTAGCATGGACAACCGCTTCTGGGATATTTTAGCGGCTGGTATAAATGCAAGCATTGACTAAAGTGTCCGCAAACTGCTCCTGTAGCCGCGCTGGAGCCACGCCGTTGCCGTGTGCGGTATAGAGGGTCGAAACACATGCAGAGCCGTGGCTGATGTAAACACAAGCATTGACTAGAGTGTCGATCATCGGTAGTCTTTAATAAGCAGAACTGCTTGCGTCTTGTGGAAGAACATTGTAGCCAGAGCTACTTCTCTCTGTTTATGTCTATGACGAATCACGCATATATTGGGCTACTCCGCAGCTGTTTCTACCAGAACCAGTCTGAAATACTCTGAATATAAAAACGTATTATAAGTGTACCGTAAGGATTCAGGATAAGCAAAAAACTTGGTTTGGAAAATGGATTTATGATGTACGTTTTTGTCAATTTTAAACACAGAATAGTTACGGACTGCAGGATTATAATATAAATCTCTTTTTAACAGTGTAAAAGATGTTGACTGTCAAGTTTGATCAGTTTAATGCATAATTCCTGAATAAAGAAAGTATTAATTAAAAAAAAAACCTAAAGGGTAGTTTAGGACCAAATAGGAATAACCATTTTATACATAATATTTAGAATAAAACTAGTGCTCACCAGTTTTTAGCCAATCATAAAACTTGCCAATCAGAAATGCTCTATGCCTGGTAATATTTTAGTGTGGCACTGCTGACATCAGGCAATGGGGGTGGTTGAAGGAATAGGGTGATCTAACACAGTCTAGCAGAAGTTAGCAAAGCTGAAATCTCTTATAGTACCTTTTGAAGTCCATTGATTCAGTTCAGATGCAATATCGTGGAAAAGAGCAAAAGCATTGAAAATTGTATCCAGATGGTTATTGAGTATAGTTTATGGCTTTTTCTGTCTACATACAGCTATCTTCTAAGACAGCATGTTGTCTAAAATGGAGCCTTAATGGATTTGAAACACTCTACTTTGGTTTCAGCTAATGCTCACAGACTCCACCTTCTTATTTTCTTTTGTCATTTCGCTTGTGGCATTGTGATTGCACACACTGTGAGGTACAGTGCCCTCCACTAATATTGGCACCCCTGGTAAATATGAGCAAAGGTGGATGTGAAAATAAATCTGCATAATTTATCCTTTTGATCTTTCATTCAAAAAAATCACAAAATTCTAACCTGTCATTGAAGTAAAACAATAGAACATAGGGGTGAAATCTCATTATGAAATAAATGTTTTGCTCTAGTTTTCGTTGGCCACTATTATTGGCACCCAATTATCGCAACATCCTTTTCCCAAGATAACAGTTGTGAGTTTTCTCTAACAGTGTCTAATGAGTTTAGAGAACACCTGACAAGAGATCAGACACCATTCCTTTATACAGAATCTCTCCAGATTCTCCAGAATCTCTCTCTTCCCAGCTTCATGTTGGTGCTTCTTCTCTTCAGTTTCTATACAGGGTTCAGGTCAGGGAACTGGGACGGCCATGGTAGAAGCTTCATTCTGTGCTAAGTGACACAATTTTGTGTTGATTTTGATATTTGTTTTGGATCATCGTCCTGCATGGCCCATTATAAGATTTCTTACAGAGGCAGTCAGGTTTAGATTTTTTATCTGCTGGTATTTGATAGAATCCATGAAGCCATGTATCTAAACAAGATGTACAGGACCTCCGGCAGAAAAATAGGTCCACAACATTAAAGACCTAGCAGGATTTTTAACCATGGGCATAGGGTACTTTTTTATCCCTGTCTGCACCAAAACCATCTGGAGGGTTAGCTGCCAAAAAGCTAATTTTTAGTTTCATCTGACCATAGAAGCCAGTCCTGTTTGAAGTTCCAATCATGTCTGACAAGTGAACAAGGTTACTGGAGTTTGTTTTTGGGTGTTTTTTTCTTGAAACCCTCTTAAACAACATGTGGTGATGTGTAGGGGCTGTTTCATTTTATTTTAGGCTTTCTGACCCCAAGACTCAACAATTCTCTGCAATTCTCCAACTGTGATCCTTGGAGAGTCTTTGGCCACTCAAACTCTCCTCCTTATCGTGCATTAGGATGATATAGAGACACGTCCTCTTTTAGGCAGATTTGTCTTTAGTTGATTGGAACTTCTTAATTATTGCCCTGATGGTGGGAATGGGGATTTTCAATGCTTTAGCTCTTTTCTTACAGCCAATTTCTATTTTGTGAAGCTCAGCAAACTTGTTCTGCACATCATTCTTTGGTTTTACTTTTTGTGATGGATGATTAAGGGAATTTGGCCTTTGTGTTCCTCATATTTATAACCCTGTGGAACAGAAAGTCATGACTGGACAATTTTATACTCCTAGCCACCCTGGTGTGCTAAAAAAATTGTAATATTAATGGGAATACACTTTAGAGATATTAGGGGTGCCAATAATTGTGGCCATTGTGGACTAGAGAAAAACATTTATTTCATAATAAGATATCCCCCCCATTTTTCATCATTTTACTTCAATGAAAGGTAACAATTTTGTGAATTTTTCGAATGAAAGATCTAAAGGATAAACGATGCAGATTTATTTTCACAGTCACCTTTGCTCATATTTACTAAGGGTGCCAATATTAGTGGAGGGCACTGTATATATTTTATGCCGCATATAATTTGTCCAAAATAAGGTCATTGAAGGCAGCATAATTTCAGCATAAAATAAAATAGCTACTCTTCTTTAAAATGCAGTCTTGTAGTCTCATTCACTTTTTTAGGAACAGACTGAACAGATATGACTCCTATAGCTTCCTGACAATTCAGTGAATTTTATATCAGACCATTTGCCTGAGGGATCTATACGGCAAGAGAGAATCAGTTCCACAGAGTAATGTGTTTCAGTCTGTAGTCATCAGTCACAATAGTCGGTTTTCTCTCTTTTTCAGTCCGGATGGCAGTTTCCTGGCAGCTGGATCTGCAGACGGTGCCGTCTACATATGGAATGTTAACACAGGAAACCTGGAAAAACGGCTTCCTGACATGCACAGGTACAGTAACTCAGGGATGGGCCACCAATCAGGGGTGCATTTCCTAGAAGTATTGTTAGCAAACTATGATTCCAAGAATCATCATTACCCATGTGGTTCAATGATTCTGTCTTTTCCAAAACCATGGTTCCAACAAACATTTACAAACAGCATAGCAGAATTGTGAGGTCAGAACTAAAGCAAAGTTTCTTGTTAGTATAACGTGGACTAACCAGTATGTCATTCCACATTTTCATTCTACATCTTTTAGTGTGTAAAGACAGTGAAAGCACCATCTGTAAAGAGTGTGATTGTTGGAACGTAATACAGAACCTGCAATTGAATCAAATATTTTAAAATGAAGTGAACCAATGTAGAATAAAATAGCGAAGTAGTTCTTAGATGCCAGGTTTCACTTGAATTTTGCTAATATTTTGTTGTATCTGAACATGTAGTACAGTATGTCAAAAGAAAAAAAATAGAGCCTTTGCTTTTTAACAAACAAACAAAAAAGTTTTATTCTAGCTTCATGCATGCTTTTTTTTTTTACCAACACTTGAATGTGGACACGTTTCATAAAAACTTTAAAACAAAAAGCTGAGAAAATCATTTTTGTCAAAGACTAAGCCCAGTTTTGGATTCAGAATGATAATCAAAACATAGATGGAGTAGATCCCATCAACACCCCTAAAGCTTGCACAGTTCTAAACCACTTCCTGTTTATCTGCTTACCCCCAGGTCATCCAAGATGGTGATTTTGTTTCTTCAGTAGAACACAAATATATTTAACTCAAACCGTTGCAGTCTGTCAGTCATATAATGGCAGTCAATGGGCACCAAATCTTTGAGAGTAAAAAAAACATACACAGACAAAACCAAATTAAACCCTGCGGCTCGTGATGATTCATTGAGGTGACATGAAACGTTCGGTCTGTGCAAGAAACTGAACAGTATTTATATCATTATTTACCTCTGATTCAACATTCAACTGTATTGAGCGCGTTCACAACAGCCGGCGTGTGATGCATCAGCGTGCTCTGGCAATGTAGTCGGTGAAAAGTCAACACTCCCAGATGAGTTTGCACAAGGAAACGTAATCTTTTAGTTTTAAAACGGTTGCCAGAATGAGGATAAGCACAAGTAATTACCATTTTGAGTAGTCGCTATGCACTGAGCGACGTATACACGTGATAGATCGCTTCCACGCGAGCATCTACTATGGCAGATCACGTTGACACGTCACGCACCGGCTGTTGTGAACGCGCTTAGGACAGTTGAATGTTGCGGTGAATCAGAGGTAAATAATGATATAAATACTGTTCAGTTTGTTGCACAGACCGATCGTTTTGTGTCTTAACACCTCAATGTATCGTCACGAGCCGCAGGGTTTAATTTGGTTTTGTCTTAAGAATTGGTAACCATTGACTGTCATTATATGACTGACAGACTGCAACGGTTAGAGTTAAAAATCTTTGTTTGTGTTCTACTGACAAAACAAAGTCACCTACATCTTGGATGCCCTGGGGGTAAGCAGATATACATAAAATTTGTATTTTTGGGTGAACTCCTTTAATGCTTGATGATTGCGTTATTTTACATATGCATCTGCTTACATACGGAGTCGCGTGTTTCTGCTTCTCTTTTACAGGCTTTAAAGGTTGTATCAGCGATTTCAAGCCTAAAACATAAAGTGTCAAATTCAGCTGACCTTTCTTCACGATCCGCTCGCTGCCTGCCCCATAAATTGGCTGCTAAAAAAATGCATCTCTGTGGTCAGCCTAGGGTTCGAGATATGCCAAAAAAACAATCGGTGCTACCAACGATTCCTCAGCAAAACAAACAGTGTTCCAACCAATCACCGTCAGGGGTTTGGTGTTGTGGACTTTCGCTCCGCCTCCCTCACATCCCAGCACCAGTACGAAAGTCCACAACACCAACCCCCTGACGCTGATTGGTTGGAACACTGTTTGTTTTTCTGTGGAATCGTTGGTAGCACCAATTGTTTTTTTGGCATATCTCGGACCCTAGGCTGACCACAGAGACAATTTATGGGGCAGGCAGCGAGCGGATCATGAAGAAAGGTCAGTTGAATTTGACACTTTATGTTTCAGCCTAGAATCGCTGATACAACCTTTAAAGTGCAGTAAAGATTTTCAGGAAATATTGACTCAAATTTCAGTATTTTCTTTACACAAAGCTATATAGTTAAAGGAGAACTCCGGTGTGATTTTGACCTAAAGTGTATTGAATCATGATACCGAGTGTAAACGTACCTTGCATATCTCATCTCGTCTTGTCCACTGCTGTCCGAAATCTGGGGTCAGTTAGCCGATGCTCACAACAGCTTGTCAATGAAAGTCAATCGGGCATCGAAGGAGCCATGTAAATAAATCACTGTTTTACGCCATTTACGAGGCACAAAGTAGCTCCACACTTCATTGGTAGATTTCCAAGGGCCCTGACATTTAAAACGAGACATTGAGAACTTAGAAAAAGCACCGGTAGTTTATTTACAAGTAGATTTATACAGACAGTAACCGCAAGAAGTTCATCTTAAATGTAGTCACGATAAGTCGAGTGTCGAGCACCAAGGAAACTACAACCTGATACGTTGATAAGCTGATAAATTCCTTGGTGCTCGACACTCGACTTATCGTGACTACATTTAAGATGGCGGCGGCCGCTGAACTTCTTGCGGTTACTGTCTGTATAAATCTACTTGTAAATAAACTACCGGTGCTTTTTCTGAGTTCTCAATGTCTCGTTTTAAATGTCAGGGCCCTTGGAAGTCTACCAATGAAGTGTGGAGCTACTTTGTGCCTCGTAAATGGCGTAAAACAGTGATTTATTTACATGGCTCCTTCGATGCCCGATTGACTTTCATTGACAAGCTGTTGTGAGCATCGGCTAACTGACCCCAGATTTCGGACAGCAGTGGACAAGACGAGATGAGATATGCAAGGTACGTTTACACTCGGTATCATGATTCAATACACTTTAGGTCAAAATCACACCGGAGTTCTCCTTTAAGGTCAAAAGTTTACATAGACCTTGCAGAATCTGCAAAATGTTAGTTATTTTACCAAAATAAAAGGGATCATACAAAATGCATGCTATTTTTTATTTAGTACTGACCTGAATAAGAAATTTCACATGAAAGACCACAAGAGATAATGATGAATTTATAAAAATGACCAAGTTCAAAAGTTTACATGTTAGATTCTTAACACTGTCTTGATACCTGAATTATCCACAGCTGTTTTTTTTTTAGTGATAGTTGTTCACTGCTGTTCTTTAGGAAAAAACCTTAAGGTCCAATAAATTATTTGGTTTTTCAGCATTTTTGTTCAGAAAAAATCCTTTCCAACAGTGACTGTATGATTTTGAGATCCATCTTTTTGCACTGAATACAACTGAGGGACCCATATGAAACTATTACAGAAGGTTCAAACACTCACTGATGCTCCAGAAGGAAAAACCTTACATTAAGAGCCAGGGGTGTAAACTTTTGAACAGAGTAAAGATGTGTACATTTGTCTTATTCATATCATATTTTATTCATTTAGTACTACCCATAGACTGTAAAAAATATGGACGTAGTGTCTGTGACGTCACCCGTAGGGTTTCTGAAGAGCGATTTTGAAGGACGTGGGTGGAGCTGGTTGCTGAAACCACACCCACCTAGCGCGACAGTGGTGACAGCAGCGGCAATCCCCCTGTCACTCAAATGACCACACCCTTAATTATGCAGATTCTGCAAAGTGTATGTCAACTTTTGACCTCAACTGTATTTTAGTTTTTATTATGGCTTTAGAATAATTAGAATAAAGCGTATTGGTTGTATTGACTATGAAGGTTTTTGTCTGATTTTTGAATTATTCCTTTAATTGTGTGCTTAAATTGAATTCTAAGATGAAATTCTTTCTGCAGAGCTTCAATAAGCGCTGTGGCCTGGTCGTTGTCAGGTGAATACGTGGTAAGCGTGGACAAGAGCCGCAGAGCTGTGCTCTGGAGTGATATCTGAGACCAGACACGGTCTGCGTTTTTCCATCTTATCAACTGAAGTCACTCCTGGAAAATGCACTCAGGGATGTCATCAAAACACAACCTTGTTGGGAAAAGCTCACACTCTGCACTCCATCAACAACAAGACCCTTAGTATTGTGACAGTCTTGTTGCTAAGAGGCGGTGCCATCCAAAACGCAGACAGATGTGCTAATGTTACAGGGGTCTGGCGACTGTCAAGCAGAGCTTTCTGGGTTTTGTTTTGAAACCTTGTTACAAATGAATTACTGATGCAGAATGTGCCAAAGCGTTTGTAGGCCTTCCTGTTGCTTGACTTCTTACTATTATTGTCAGCAACTTTAAAATCGGAGATCTCTTGACATACACCAGATATTGCTGCCTCTGGGATTTGATATCAAAGGGAAACATGAACAAAACAGATTCAGCCTGCTTTAGGAACATGACAACACGTTTCTGAATACGTGGAAACTCGACCCTGATGTATTCACATATCAGTCCTATTTTTAGAGACCAAAACACAGAACAGACACATAATTTTGAATGCCTAGTAAAATGGCCATTGTATATTGTCACACAATGACACCGATTCTTGAATGCAACATAAAATGAGATATAAATAGGAAAAAAAAACACTATTGTTCAAAACCGTGGGGTTAGTTTTTTTTTGGAATATGAATGCTTATATTCATCAAACTGATGCTCAAACAGACATTTACAATGCAAAAGGTTTCTATTTTAAATAAATGCTGTTCTTTAGAGTTTTTCTAATATTTTTTTTTTTCACAAAAATATTAGCTTGAAACTGTTTAAGTTAATAAGAAATATTTCTTAGTATGAATTTTTAAGGATTGTGTAATGCTGAAGACTGCTGAAAACTCAGCTTTGCATCACAGGAATAAATGAAATAAAAAATGAAATAGAAAATAGTTATTTAAAAATGTCATAATATTATTGTTTTCTGCTGTATTTTAAAGGGGTCCTAGTATGGTCTTTTACAAAGTATTTAGTAAGTATTTATTTAGTTTTGGGAGTGCACTAGAACATGCTCTCATGCTTGGTGCTTCGAAAAACACATTATTTTTCACATAATTTACATTACTACAATAGCTTTCTCCCCAGGCTGGCACAAATGGCTCGATTAGTTCCGGGTTTGATGAAGGCCCGCCTTCCGAAAAACAAAATGTGTTGTGATTGGTTAGCAGTCCCACTGCGTTGCGTTTGAACAGCTTAGACGGCGTTTCACTCCTGCCACACCCCTTCCCAAAGCAGCAAGCTCCGTGTACAACTGCGAAAACTAGATTCTTATATTGAAATATGGATATTTTTCTTACAAAAACACATCAGATCTCTGAAGGAGGCTTTTACTGACCCCTTTGGAGCCATGTGAGGCACTTTTTATTATGGATTGACTTGTTTTTTTGACTGATGGAGAGAAACACTTGTCTATGCCGTTCTGAAAACTAAATATCTCCCTTTGGAGTGGACTGTGAGATTTGTAACTTTGTAGATGTTTTTATGCCCAAACATACACAACACACACTGGCTAAAGTTCAAAAAGTGAAAAAGCGTAATAGGACCCCTTTATATGCAGTCTTAGTGAGTAGAAAAGACTAACCCCAAACTTTTGAATGCTAGTGTGTATAATACAGATGTCTTAGACCACAAGGACAATTTTGGGACCATTATGATGTATTTGATCATCATATTGATCTATTTCTACATTACTAATGAAATGTACTCAAGCAAATTTGTTGACATCATAATAATGCACAAACAGGATGATTTCATATAGCTTGAGTGCTGCTGTCATTAAAGCAATGGAGAGACCAAAATAGTTTTTTACATTTTGAGTTTCACTCTAATCTTACACTTAATCTTGTAATAATAAAAAAAGTATGTATTAAATTGGAAAGAAAACAAACCAGAAGCATTTTCACTAGTGGCCTGAGACATTTAGACCCCATTGTATGTTGTTAATCACTGCCTCAGGGAAGTGCTCAGTTCTACTAGACTGACTCCTGTAATATATTATAAAAAGGGACTCGTGTTTTAAAAATGAATGAGAGGAGGCCTTGCCCTCCGCCACACTCCCTAATGCTGCCATAGAGACCCAGTATGCTCACTGCTAAACTGCGCTCAGATTAGCATTTAAAAGGGCCCGGTGTCTGATGAGAATCACACCGCACCGCTCTGACTGACTTTGAAGACCCAAATTACTGCCATCAGAGATCACACGGGTCCAGCGTAATGCACCGACCGCCATGTGATTCGATCTGCTGTGTTCATTTGCTTGTTAATTAAAGGTTAGATGAGGAAAGCCTAATGCCCATCTTACACTTGTCAGCTGTTGGATGAAGGGGTTTTAATGTAGAGTCTAGAATATTTATTAACCCTAAACCATAATATGTGCTAGTTGCTATGACGAAGTATGTGCCACAGAAATCTCTGATCTTACTGTAGATCACTGTATTGCAAGTTGCAAGTGAATCCATGTCCACACTGCAAAAATGCTTTTCTTATTTAGACTTTTTGTCTTGTTTCCAGCCAAAATATCTAATATCTCAAGAAGGATTTTCTAGACAAGAAAAATTATTTTCTTGTTTTCAGAAGAAGAAAAAAAACAAGTCAAAATTAAGTGAGTTTTTGCTTAGAACAAGCAAAATAATCAGCCAGTGGGATAAGCTAAAAGTCTTTTTCAAACAGAAAACAAGACTATTTTTTTCTTACCCCACTGGCAGATTATTTTGCTTGTTTCAAGCAAAAACGCACTTAATTTCCCTTGTTTTTCTAAAAACAAGACAATAATTATTACTTGTCTAGAAAATCCTTCTTGATTTAAGATTTTTTAGATATTTTGGCTGGAAATGACAAAAAATCTCGAACAAGAATCTTAGAACAAGCTAAATAATCTGCCAATGAGGTAAGACAAATAATCATGCTTTCTTTTTGAAATAAGATTATTTTTCGTACCCCATTGGCAGATTATTTTCTTGTTTCAAGCAAAAACGCACTTAATTTCCCTTGTTTTTTTCTGAAAACAAGACAATAATTATTACTCGTCTAGAAAACACTTCTTGATTTAAGATTTGTTTGATATTTTGGCTGGAAACAAGACAACAAATGTAAGAAGAAAAGCATTTTTTGCAGTGCAGATCATATTTCACCCCAAAATCAAATGGAAAATGTTTATAAATTATAAAACTTTTTATAAGTTATATTTTCTTTTTTTTTTTTATTAACAGTAGCATGAAGTCAGTACAACAAATTCTATCGTGATTAAAACTTTACGTGTTAAAAACACGTTACACAAGTTACGTTTCCATTATGTCCATGAGAGTAACATTTTTCACCATGCAATAATAAGAATTAAGGTGAAAATGTACTTGGTTGTTTAAAGATTTGTTAAACATGACATTGGCATGACATTAATTATTTGCTTGAAATACTCTGGTTAAGTAAATCAAAGCCATTTTATGATGTTAAGTAACAGAGAAACATCTATTTGACCAAAAATAAATAAATAAATACAAAATCTACATATTTTGGTTGACTTAGAATAACTGATGTACAATTAAATTAGTTTCAACAGCTAATTCCTGACAAAAGCAGGGATGTTTACAGGTGGCACTACTTGAGGTTAGATTTCTTTGCCCTTAAAGGTGTATTTTTAGAAGAAAGCATTTTCTTTTTTCAATTATATTACTGAGTAAAACGTAAAGAACCCTGACTTTCCAAATGTGGATGGTTTTCAAAGTAGCAAATTATCAAGGGAACAGTTGTATATCAGTTAACAACACACTCATTTTTGTAAAAATGTTTTATATATTTTTTAACTGTTTTATAAATATATATTGTCTTCTTTTCATGTGACCAGAACAGAAATATACTGAGCGAAACTGCAAAGTAAGGACTAAAAGTGAGTTTGATGATAAAGTCTGTTGTTTACACACACACACACACATATATATATAAAATAAAAGGAATAAGTCCATGCTTTGTCTTTGCTTTAATAGGCACTTTCTATGAATAGGGTAAAAAAAATAATATAGAGCCTGAAACACCAAAACTTGTGTCATGATAAAGTTTTAAACCCTAGTTTAAGAGATTTGGTTGTTTTCCCTATTAAATGATCAATAAAATGAAATACTTTTACTGCCTTGTAAATTTATTGTGTACATAATTGTTAGGTATGGTCATATTTGACCAATTCCAAACCACATCAATCTTAATATTTATATTAATATAATAATTAATAATTAATTTTGTATTTAATCATTTGTAAGTTATACATAATTGTCCATGATGAATGGAAGTGAAAAACGTATTATATTCAGTATTACGTATTATTTTCTTTTACAGCCAAAAAAGAACCACAAAGAACCATTCAGAACAGAAAGGTTCTTCAGACGTTAAAGGTTCTTTATGGAACCATTTAGACAAAAATGGCTCTTTTGTGGCATCGTGAAGCACCTTTATTTTTAAGAGTGTAGGTGTAAAACCATCAGGAACCATTTAGTCTCCGGTGCCACCATTTTCCAAAACCGCAATCAATCTGGAGTCTCCAGAAGGTGTCAGATTCCCTGAGACTTTGCTTGGGTAAAAAAAATCCTGGTGCTGGTCCTTCAAGAGTCAGACTAAATTGTTCCTGATGGTTTCACACCCAAGTCTTCACCTTTATTCTTAATTGTTTTGCTGTTAACATGAGTCTTTTCTTCTCCACCAGTTTTTTTTTTTTCTCTGACCATGCTGACCCAATAAGCATTGTGCTGTCCAATGGTCATGGCCTAACTTTGCGATTTCTGTATTGCATTAGTTTTGAATATTTCTCATGGGCATTTAATAATGTTTGACTTCTCAGTCTGAGTAAAATCTCTTTTTTGATTTAATCTGCAAAAGAGAACAAGCCTAATAATTACGCACACCTAAATATATGACATTTTTCACTTCCAGCCTTCATGGACAATTATACATCATTTATAAATGATTAAATACAAAATGAATACTAGTTATTAAGATTGGAATTGGTAAAATGTGCTTAGAAAAAAAAAATTTCCTACAGTAACTAATAAATGTTTGAGATATTTTTATAAATTGTTTTAAAACAAACTACTTTTTAATTCTTGGGTTAAAAACTTAAAATGTGTGCCTAATAAAAAGTGCTGGGACACCAAAGTGTATGCTATTTGTGGAAAGTGCAATATGACATGATTTAGCATTCATTTGAGAACATTCAGAGCTTTGATGTATTTTAGAGTGTTGCACTTTTGTCATTACATTCTCATGATGACTAATAAGCATCTCGATGTATATTTTTTCGAATCTTATTTGCAGTGCCTTAATGATATTGATTTATTTATCTGATCCAAGATAAAAACACTAAAATATCAGTGATGCTTTTTCAATTAATAAAACCATCTTAAACCCTCATAATGGCTGATTGATATGCTTTATCCGCGCCGGTATTGATTTATTGCTTTGGGAGTTGAGAACTGTAATGTGGCACCGCTTTAAATGATGTCAATGTCAAGATGTAAATAATGCCTCATCCGTCGTCGCGGCGCTCATTTCACAGCCTCTGCACAATGATGGAGAGCTGAGAAATCTGCTCAGCGTTGGAGAATATCATCACCCACTCACCTCACCACCCGCACACATACCCTCACACATCCAGAGAGGAGGGGAGACAGATAGCGAGTATATGTGTGAGAGAGAGAGAGACGGGGAGAGGGAAACACAGCGGAAGAGCTCTGCTAGATAGTGTGGATATCAAACGGAAGCTTTTTAAGCTTTAGGATTTTTCAGACAGCGTTTATTGTTCATATATTCTCACCTGAAGGACTCGTAAAGCAGAGCGGCGCAGGAAAGCAACGAGGAATCACCGGCTCCTGCTTGCTTTATATCGGAAACGCGGGGTTTGTCCGTTGGCAAGCGGCAGTGGAGATGCTCCTGTAATTGGATTCATCTGGAAAGCGCTCAAACCGCAAGGAGAGCTGCTTAAGTGACAGCGGCTCTCTAACGCAGCATAGTAAATTCTCTCTCTTTCAGCCTGTCTCTTGATTTTTCTGTTTTCCCTCGGTTCCATCTCCCTCTCTTTTCTCGGCAACCCCTCTCATCTTCTTCCCACAGCAGAAGAGTTTCTGTGGAAGGTGTCGCACGCAGATCTTCGCAATGGGTGATAAAGGCACAAGGTAAGCCGTGTGTTTTGTTTCAGATGGATTAGCTGGTACAGGAGGGCATTGCACCATTGCTCAGTTTATATATATATATATATATAGCATTTAACGTAACAGTTAACATCAACGCAGTCAGTATTGCATCCCAGTCCAATCTCAGATTAAGTTTATGAAGTAAATTTATGTGATTTCTTCAGAATCAGTTAAGATTAGTTAACCTGTTAAATTGCATTAAGGGGCGTTCAATTGAAAACACAGGGCAGGAAAGTAAAGGGAGAGAGTGGGATTGGGACACAGGCTGGATTTGACCCTGCCCTCGTGAGCACTTGCACTGCACAACAAATAAGCCTATATGTTAAATGGACAGCTAGCTATATAGTTGCATCCTCTTCGTGAGCCAATCAGAAACAGACCTGCAAGCCATCAGAAACCACTGTATAAATGTATTCCATCTCTTTCATCTGTTATTCATTTGCTTCAGTTCTCTCTAGGTAAGCTTTAGAGGGTGGTGGAGGTATCACACTGTTTTGGCATAGCAGCATTTCCATTGATATTTGACATTTCACACAAGAGCACATTTGACCAGGACATTCAAAACTCTCAGCAGGGTTGTGAACCAGTTCAGCGCTCTAAAGCGCACAGCTTTCAATTCGATTCAATTCTGCTTCTTCTTATCTATGAAAGGTTCTGTATTGGCATAGAATCTTTAACATTCATGGCAATTTTTCATTACACAAAAAGTTCTTTATGACGGAAAAAGTATATATTTTTTAAATGTCCATTGCACTGAGAAAATGAGTTTCTCTTAATTTATGTACGGGCTACTGTAAGAACTGAACCTTTTTTATTCTTTTGGGCTGCAAAAACCCTTCTTAGAATTTTTAAGAGTGTATAACCACCCACCAACAGGAGCAGTTCATTACATGAAAATTCTGACATCATTTACTCTTATTTAATTTCAAACCCTTGTAACTTTCTTCATATTTTTGATTGCAAAAACAGTATGAAATCCCTCAACGCGTGGCGTAAAAGTGCTTAAGCGTATTTTGGTTGCATGATGATTTGCTTTCAAAGCAGCATCACTTATGGAGTCACAAGGAACTTTGAAAGTTTCAGTCTGCTACTCCAGTTCTCTCATCTAACAGACAGCCAATTGCGAGCATTCAGAATCACCAATAAACACCCTCAAATACAGTGTTTAAAAAAAAAAACCAGGAATTTATGGTCAGCTTACGCATGAAAATGGCAACATTGGAACATCTTGGAAAGAGTTTTACTGAACGCGGAATAAAGAATGACGTGACTAATGCAATTTAATAGCAATTCGTAAGTGGTGGGTAATTTGTATACATTTATATGATCTCATTTGTAAGTTTTGTAATGATCTTCTTATGCCCCAGTGACGGTTATGTTTAGGGTGGGGTTAAGCAGTAACCTTCATGCTTAGATTTTAAAAAAATGCTGTACGTTTTTGTACAATTCGCTTAGTATGAATTCACTTCCCTTTTTGTCCTTTTTTGAGCTTAACAGTAACAACCATAATGCACAGAACCATACTGGATCAGTTCCGTCTAACCGATACTTTATCCGTAAAAAGGTCCAGACTGATATGATCAGACCGGTGCATCCCTAAAAGTAATATGATATACACATAAAAATGTAAACCTAAGAGTGCTTTGGAATAAAGCTGTGCTCAGTCATGTTTATCAATGCTTGCTTTGTTAACAATTCTTAAACATCTTTCAAAGATCTAATGGTGTGAACCCCACAAAAGTTGGAAATTATGGTGATTAGTGCTTATTGTAGCAGATGAGGAATTTGTAGATGTGTCTTTATTTTGTATGGCATACATGCAAACCCTGCAGTAAATGGTCTGTTGACAAGTGATCTCAATCTACTCATGACAAAACTTACTATATTTGTAAGAAGTGCATCTTGTTGCTTCACATGGTTGTGTGACTTGTAGGGGATGTAATTACCTTGCATATACTCATCAAAAATTACTTTTCTCTGTTATTATTTCTGTTTATACCACTTCTTTATAAGACATTACTAAGACAACATTACAAACAAAGACATTCTGGTAATAATTTACAGTAAAGTTCAATTAGTTAACATTAGGTAATGTGTTATGTGTCAAACTAAAAATGAATCTAGGTTATTTTCTGCATACACTGAGGGGGGAAAGTAATGACCAAAAATATTTTTTTTTAGTTTTAGTTTTTTCAAAATTGTTTCAAAAAAGACAAAAACAATAATACAAAAGTTAATTATTGGGTGAACTATCCTTTGATGTTTATTGTAATATTTGTATAATGCACTGTAAATGAAGGACACAGTGATTCCACTTTTTTTTTTTTTTTTTTTAAATCACATGTATAAATGGTGGGCCCATGGTCCCATTAACATAAGGTATGTGGAGTCACCAATGTCCTTATATGTCAGTTCTTTGACCTTTAGAGACACTGCATGAAATAAATCATAGTCATGAAACATTTGATTTTGCTTCTGCTCTTTAAAAGTTTCAGGAACATACAACCCACTTAAAAGCATCCTATTATATCTAGACACTAGGCCTCAGGCTTGACTGGCAGTTGATGTTTTTTTTGGTGTGATAAATTTTGCATTATCTTAATGCTTAAGTGTTTTTTTGAAAGATAAAAATTCATTTTTTCCCCACTTAATCTAATTCACAATGGTATCAAGCTATCAGCACTGATGCGCTTTTTAAAATTTAGAGTTGATTTCTGAGTTTCCGGTGCAGTAAGCAAGTTTAAAATCTTTATAGCCTTTAATGGTTTATTGCTACTTAAAGTGCTTTTTCGTTCAAAAGCCTACCATTGTTCTGTTATGGATCTATGCAGTGATTTCAAGATGGGCGTCCCACTTGTGCTGCCCACACTTAAAACATATTAAGTATTCCGTCTGATCCATTGTTCATTTTGAATGATTTCTATGCTTGTGCAGTTAGCGTCTTTGTGTGATTCTCACACAGTTTTTCAGTACCTTTTGAATTCTCCTGCCAATCTCCCATGATGCGTATGACAACTTCACAGTTTCATTGTCTGGAATGAGTTATCTCTTGTGTGTGATCCGTTAAGAGGCAGCTGTAAGCAAATTAAATTGATATGGAATCCAATAATAGATGGCACATCTTTACTGCTATAATGCTTTTTAATGTAATTTTGTATGTTGCTCTTCTTCATGATGAATAACATAAAAACTGTTATATTTCGTGTCTTTTGACAACAATCATTATGTTAGTAACCATATTATAATTGAAGTGTTAGTTCACCCAAAAATGAACATTCTGTCAGTAATTACATGTAGACACGTAAGACTTTTGTTCATCTTCGGAACAAAAAGTTAGATATTTTTAATGAAATCTGAGAGCTTTCTGCAACTACGACTTTCAAGGCCTAGAAATATGACTATGAGAATTAGGGATGCACCGAAATGAAAATTCTTGGCAGAAGCCATGGCCATTTACCATTGCATAAATTAAATAGCCAAAATGTGTTTTTTTTTACAGTTTTGTCTTGCTTTTCAAAAAAAAAATTTTTAAAAAAAAAATTAAAAATCAATTACAAAACAATAATTGAAAAATATTTACTTTACACTGAACATTTTTAACATTCTAGTAGACATTATAGCCTACCAACAAAGCACAATTTAACTTACAATTAATAAGTTGGTAAAATAATATTCTTTAGCCATTTTTAAGACCCCCTTCTTGAATCAGGCATGTGTTTTTATAATGTACAAATAAATGCAGCCTTGCTGAGCAAAGAAGAATGTTATAATAAATGTATTAATAGAGCTGTTGTAATGATTGTTATTATTATTTTTGTCTTACTTTTTATTTTACAGAACAACAGTAAAATTTCAATGCTAATATTTATGAACGTTGACTTTTATTTTGGCGGGAACCCACAAGAAGACCTTAGTACTACTTTGTGCTGACAGCAGCAGATTTATGAATGATTCTCATTACGCTGTTTCAGCGATTTTCCTCATGCTTTGGACTTTGAACCCTGGCTAACAAGCTCATGCAGCGCTGTCAGAATACATACAATTTGTGCGTGTAACATTTTGTAGTTTATTTACTAATGGTTTAAGGCCATTTCACGATTTAGACAACATAACATTCTGTAGTTTATTTTGTAAAGGGATAGTTCACCCAAAAAATGAAAATTTGATGTTTATCTGCTTACCCCCAGGGCATTCAAGATGTAGTGACTTTGTTTCCTCAGCAGAACACAAACGAAGATTTTTAACTCAAAGCGGTGCAGTCTGTCAGTCATATAATGGGAGTGGATGGGCACCAAACCTTTAAATGTAAAAAAAACATGCACAGACAAATCCAAATTACACCCTGCGGCTCGTGACGATACACTGATGTCCTAAGACACAAAACGATCGTTTTTTGCAAGAAACTGAACAGTATTTATGTAATTTTTTACCTTTGATACACAGCCACGTCCATCTATCCCAATCCAACTATCCCTTCAAGGCCATTTCGCGATTTCAGGCCCTGTTTACACTAGTGCGTTTTTTAAATGAAATGCAGTTTTAAAATGAAACCAATCCTCGTCTACACTAGCATTTATTTGCATTTCAGAAACAATCTCCGTCTACATTACACAACCGAAAATGCATGTCATATGACAATTCATGCAGGTACAACCATGGATATGTATAGGTAGATGCCCTATTGTTTAGATGGAGGACGTGCTTGGAGAGGTCGACAGGGGTATCTACTTATACAAATCAATGGGTACAGCAACGAACATGATGTTATTGTTTACACAGTCATCAAGGATACGCATCGAGAATGTGGGCAGCCACGCCATCGTTTTCAAAAGTCTCTGTTTTGGTCCGTTTACACTGAAACGTTTTCAAACTAAAATGAGGTCTACAGAGTTTTCAAAAACGTTGACACCTAAAAGACATGTTTGCTGCATTAGTGCACACCTCTATTTGATCGCGTCAGGTCATTGTTCGGTATAATTTATTCAGCCTTTTCGCTTAATTTTGGTTGCCGAACATTCGGTGCATCCCTAATGAGAATACTTTTTGTGTGCAAGGAAAACAAAAATAATGACTTTATTCAACTATTTCTTCTCTTGTGTGTTAGTCGATGCACGTTCATTAGAGTGCGACGAAGCATGCGTGTGGTGCTGCTGACACATGAGCTGGTGTCTGATGTAGAACTAGAATGCGCTGTGGCTTGTTCACGAAAAGAGAAATGCTCATGCTTGAGTTTTGGTTTTCTCATGAACGTGTGGCAGAGATTTTTGTTTTCTTTGCACACAAAAAGTACTCTCAGAGTTTTATAAAATTAAGGTTGAACAGATGTCACATGTTGCGATGCTGTCTATGGAGGGACAGAAAGCTCTCAGATTTGATCAAAAATATCTTAATTTGTGTTTCAAACATGAACAAATGTCTTACGGGTTTGGAACAACATGAGGCTGAGTAATTAAAGGATTAGTTCACTTCCAGAACAAAAAATTACAGATAATGTACCCCCAGATAATGTAGGAAAACATTTCAGGATTTCTCTCCATATAATGGATATGTATGGTGCCTGCGCATGCGTAGTTTGTGTAATCCGGGTCAATACAGTTAGGGAATGTCAAAAAAGTCCCATCACATTTTCCTCTTTAACTTCAAAACCGTCCTACAATGCTGTTTTACCTTTTTTTGTAAAGGGCGTTTGATTTTCTTTGTATGTTCACTTTGTAAACACTGGATCGGTACTTCTGCAGCGATGTAGGATGATTTTGAAGTTGGGGAAGAAAACGAGATGGGAGTTTTTATATAGATCCGGATCAATTGCGCTCTAACGCTAATTTGCCCTGTTTAGTAAAACTGGCCCCAAGTATTTTGTCACACAGCAGTATCAAACAGGGAATGTCTCAGTGCCTGTGAAGAGTGTTCATACGTATCAGAATGACTGACACAAATTCATAATGAAATGTGTCAACCTGCTGGATATATTCAATTGACCTTCTGACCTGAATGACATGAAGAAGCTATTAGATTTGTCATACACCAGGAAACATCGAGTTTGTGGTCTGTGCGCTCTTCCCTCAGCTGATGCAGCGAAACACATACACACACAGGTACATGCTCCCAGAAAGTGTCAATCACAAGCAAAACGTCATGAATTGACATTAAAATGTTAATGTATGCTGTAATTAATATTAGAAATCTGAACTAAAAAACATAAAATTTAAAATTCAACCCGCCAAAGTGACAAGTGGAAAAGACCATGTTACCTGCCACCGCCACACATTTAGTGGGTTGGCGGGTGTTAATGTCAAGCCCTGTTGTGGGAAATTGTGTAATATTAAAAGCAATATGCGTAAATCATGCATAAAACGTAAAACTACGAAGTATAAATTTATTATTATTTATAATTTACAGCTAATATTTAGTTAAGACAAAACATGTACTTACCCAAACAAATTAAAACTTTTGTTAAGATCAAAAGAAGATATTTTTGAAGAATGTGAGTAACCAATTAGTTGATGGTAGCCACTGACATAGTACTTTTTCCATACTATAGAAGTCAATAGCTGCCGTCAACTGTTTACAAACATTCTTCAAAATATCTTTTGTGTTCAGCAGAAGAAAGAAATTCATACAAGGTTGGAATCATTTACAGCGTGGGTAAATGACTAGGTGAACTTTGGGTTAATTTTGGGTGAACTATACCTTTAAAATGTATAGTAAACATAATCACAGTCCATAATCTCTGAAACACTGTTACTCTATTTGTAACTGTAAAGTTTTGGCAATCACAACTGCCAGTGTTTTTACAATGTAGATCGTATATCATTTCAGTCCATTTTAACAGCAGTTGGGTGTTTTATTTTCACATTAAACTAAATTTTTGATGCTCTAATCACAATCAATACCATTTCCGTTTTAGTTGATGATTAGCATAAGCACCACTGTTCACTAGATATAAAGGATGGAAGTTGTTTGCCTGTGAATGAGAGGAGGTGGCGAAGGGAGGGGCTTCGCTCTCAGCCCACCATCTGAAAGGGCACGACCGCTGTTTGTTAAGAGCACTGACTTCATTTATTGATTCGGCCTGAAAGCCTCTGACATAACCGTGAGCGAAATATATTGCCACAGCAAGATAGTCTCAAGCAGCTGCCAAAAAACTGGTTGTCTTCCCCTGTGTTTTGTCCTGTTGTTCTCTTTTTTCATGGGCCGCTGGAGAACGGCTTTCTCTTCTGTACCATCTGATTAGCTATCTTAATGAGCCAACTCATTACAGCAGAGGTTAGTCAGTGATCGCCTTGACCTGCCAATCTCTCTCTCAGCTGTGGCAGCTTCGCTTTACTCCGGCCTGGAAAGGCTGATGTCAGTGATGTCATGAATAGGGCACAGAATAGGGTCTGAAACTAAGAAGATCATTTTCTTTTTCAGCAGTGCACTGTAAAAAGTGAACAGTTGGATCAACTGTAAAAAAAAATTACTTCAATTGGTAACACCTAAAAATGTTAAGTTTTTTTCAACTTAATTTATTACATTTTATTAACTTAATTTTCCTAGGTCAATCACACTTACATAATTTTAGTTCATCCAATCCTAGTTTTTACATTAGAATAACTTAATTAAACTGTATAATGGAACAGTTGGATCAACTTAATTTTTTGAAGGTATTACCAATTGAAGTCAGTCAGTAAGGTACTTAACCTTCAGAAAAGGTTAATCATCAATTTCAGGAGGTCAGGGGTTTTGTTTATATATATATATATATATATATATATTAGTGGTGGGCCGTTATCGGCGTTAACGTGCTGCGTTAACGTGAAACTCTTATCGCGCGATAAAAAAAATATCGCCGTTAATCTATTCTCAAATTAGGGTTGGGAGCTGGGTCTAAACTACGCAAGCTATGATGACTTTCACCTTGATAGTTTAACGCGGATGTATACCGAAGACTATAGAATATGGTCGCGCGTTTAAGTCTCCTCCGCCAAAACACAGACGGGGTCGCGTCGTCCTCCATTCATAAAAACCGAATCTACTATAGCGAAATGCCACGTAAATTCATCGTTTTTTGGATTCATAAATCAAATGTTGGTCAGTCACTTAATTCAAATCGCGATATGGACTAGTGTATGTGAAAACTGAAATGCAAAAAGACCGTTTTAATATGAATCCGTATGTTCCGTTTGCCTAGCTGTATGTATGAATGATGGAGACGAGCTTTTACTACACGCATACTGAAACACACGTGACGCTCCCGTTAATTTTTGGCATTTTCATCTCACATGAACAGATAAACTCAATCTCCCAAACTGCTGTGAGTGTCACTTTTACCGTTTCATTTGAGAAAACTAGCATCATGTAAAAAAAAAACTAAATAAAAGAAATTGAAAAAAAAAAACTATAAAGAATTGGTGTAGGATTTGCGTAAGATTTACTGATGGATTTACTCATGTAGAGGTTTTTTCAAACAATTTTTACTCTGAAATTGCTAGTACATTTCAGAAATAACATAAAATGTGAAATTATGAAGTAGAAAGACTGAAATAGTATTTTGAAACATACTCTAATAATGTTTTATTTACAACAAAAACGTCTCAGGTTACGTATGTAACCTCTGTTCCCTGCGGGAACGAGACGCTGCGTCGAACACTATGGGGAATCGCCATTGGCGAGCCTCACTCTGAACGTAGTCTGTAACCAATCAGGTGACGGGAGTGACGTAAGCGACCAGGAAGTATAAAAGCAAATGCCTGTCACGCAAGGACAGAAGAGCCAGGAGCGGCTCTAAGGTGAGGACCAACCCGCAGCACTGCAGATGTCCTGGGTAGGGACACCTGCTAACAGAGCTTTAGAGGCAGCCAAGCCTCGAGTAAAGTGAGCCTTGACCCCCAAGGGTGATGGCAGGCCAGAGGGCTCATAAGCAGTAGAAATGGCATCCACAATCCATCTACTGACAGTGCTGTTTTTATATTATACTTCCGATTATACTTCCGATGGTCGAGCTCCACGAATGGAGGAAATAGAAGGCCTGAGTGTAACCAGCTGTGATGATGAGGAAGGGACCTTAGGGATATACCCAGCTCTACACCTCTGTCTGGGGAAACTGCCAGAGCAAGAGGAATAAAGAGGAGCGCCTGGTGATCATGCCAGGACACAAGAAAAATCTCCGCCTGGGGAAATTGCCAGGACAAGAGTGGTAGTACGCCTCCGCCTGGGGAAACTGCCAGAACAAGAGGGATAAAAAGCTTTGGCCAATGGGGCGCAAAGTCAGTATATCGTGATCGAATCCCATACGACACCTGGATAAGTGGTTCCCTGTAATGGAGAAAACACTCTCTTCTTGGTGTTGGATCTCAACCCCAGCTCTCTCATGCGAGTGGGAACAACACCTCGATGTTGAGCCGCTAACCAGTGCTAGGCCAAAAGGAAGAGCTCTGTCTCGGTAAGCTTTGCCCCTAAAAGCAAACCACAGAAACTTCCTGTGTTGGGGAAGGATGGAGACGTGAGAATAAGCGTCTTTTAGATCTATCGTGCCAAATTAGTCCTCGGACCTGATTTGAGACATGACGTAACTGACAGTTTGAACTTCAGTTTTCTGACTGAGCGGTTCAGCTGTCTGAGATCTAAGATGGGCCGCAGCCCCCCATCCTTCTTGGGAACAATGAAGTACCGGCTGTAGAACCCGGACTCTTCATATTGAAGAGGGACCACCTCGATGGCCTCCTGTCCAGAGCCTGCTCGGGGCCCACCTCGGTGGGAAACACCCCGTTGAAAGAGGTTCTTAGATATAATAACCCTTCTCCACAGTACGCAGGACCCATGTAGATACTTTCGGCAGTAGTATCAATGCTGCCAGAAATTCTACTAAGGGTACCAGCCTCACGAGACTGGCCTCTGATTTGCCCTGAGCTTCCAGCTCGGTGTCCCGTAACGGTGAACCGGCAGGAAACACCTGAACTGACTGTTTTAGCTGTAGGTGTATGCTTGCGGGAGACAGCCGTGCCCTGTAACACTGGCAGGGTTAGCTGGTCTATCTCCGTGACACATACTGGGGCAACTGAGGGAGCGGAACCTCAGTGATGCTCTCCACATCCACCTCCTCAGAGGAGGATAGGCGGAGCACTGTGGGCCATTGCTGGAGGAAGTACCACGCCGTGGGCTTCCACAACCAGCAATTGGCTGCCGGTTTGTCAGAAGGGAAAGGAGATAGGGGGTCAAAAAAAAGCGTGCAGATCGGGGAAAAACGGAAGGCTCCGTTTTGGAAGTGCTGACTTAGTCCGCTGAAAACATCGAGTTTGCTTTTCTGCAGCTCATCCTCTTGTTCAGCGGGCCAGTAAATGTATTCTTATTTTTTGAATTTGGCTACCACCTTAGTCAACACTTCCAACAGCTCCTCATACTGAGGCGATCAGGGGGGCGGTTGAATACTTTCGACAACGCTCTCCACATCAACCTCCTCGGAGGAAGATAGGAGAAGCGTTGATGACTCTTCCTGGAAGGGGAAGGGATTCCTCCGTTTCCTTTCCCTCTTGCAGATCGAGCTGCGAACCCCACGAGTGCAGCTGTCGCTCCACCTTGGCGGAAGCGGGGCCAGATCCGCGAGGAACGCTGGTGAAGGCTCCCTCCTCGAAGAGAGCCCTCCGGGAGCATAGCACCCGCAGTGGAAGACGTTCACACTGCGAACAGCCAGCCCCCTCGAGGGCTGACTGTGCATGCTCCGCACCCAAGCAGACCAGACTGTATGTATCCCCACCAACAATGAAACATTGGCAGGGAGGAACACACTGTCTGTAAGGCTGCTCAACTGCTTTTAAAACTTTTTTCCCCCTATATTGGTTAATATATCTACTCAAATAAAAGTTGTGCAAACTGGCACAGAAAAACAGTGGATATGTGACAGACAGACACGCACAGAGCGCTTCGCTGAATGACAAAAGCTGACGCCGGTCTAAACGCACGTGCTTTTATACTTCCTGGTCGCTTACATCACCCCGCCTGTGACGTCACTCCCGTCACCTGATTGGTTACAGACTACGTTCAGAGTGAGGCTCGCCAATGGCGATTCCCCATAGTGTTCGACGCAGCTCGACGTTCACGAATGGGAACTTATCTATTTACAGTGTGTATATATAAATTCAAGAATTTGTATGTACAGTCAAACCAAAATTTATTCAGACACCTTCAACATTTCTCACATTATCACAGTATATTTGCTATAGAAAATAGTAATAAAATATGTCAAGAACTCAGAGTTAAACTGTGTCATAACATATTCATCTTGATAATGTCAGATAACGTCGATAGAAAGGTATGCAATGGATTTTAGTCAACCAAAAATTCAGACAACTGTTAGTATGACAATATTTACATAACTATCGATACGTTATTGACCAATTACCAAGCAATGCTTAATTTTCTTCTGTCTGTAGTGTAAAAAGGTCACATTAGCAATTAAAGAAAAAACACTTGAGCAAAACATGGTCAGGTAAAAGTGTCTGAATAATTTTTGGTCCCAAATTTTGATCAATTTTACTGGTAGTCCATTGTATGTATTTTTTTTTTGTATAATATGTCACAGTTTACTTCATTTTCTATCCTTAAATAATATATTATTTGTTTTCTTGCTTCATGCTGCATCAGTGTTGCATGCAAAATTAACATGACATTTTTTATCAATTTAATTAGTTAATTAAAACTAGTTTTTAGAATTAAAATTAGTGTTTGGAATTAAAATAAATTCAGCAGTTTCTCAATATTATTACATCACTGTATGATTTATTTATTTATTTATTTATTTTACAGTCAGGAAGGTCAAAACAAGCGAGGCAGTGCGAAGTGCCAAATAGTGTGAGACAGCTTATTGCTGTGCTGTGCTGTACAGAACTGAAAACTTGCTAGTGTATTTTATCTTAGACCGTAGTCAGCCTGTATTGTTAGAATGGTGTGCAAGTGCTTTCTGCACTTCCCTCCTTGTCGGAATGGATACTGATGTCCATATAGTCAGGAGAATGAAGACTTGCATGCGTAAGACCGACAGAAGCAAGCATGGCAGTCATGCTTAGCGTGTTAAACAGAGAGGGCCTGTCATCTATCCTTTCCGCTTCCTCCCCCAGTCAACCCCCACCTGCCTCGATCCCACCCATGCTCTTTGTTCCTGGGCCGCACATCCTGTGTCTTCAGAGGCTGGGGACTGGAGCCTGGGATGAAGAGGATGCAGTTGAACACAGATTTAACCTGTTCTTAGACGCGGTGGAAATGCGGAATGCGTTTCGCGGTTTAACATACAGTTTGTGTTTGGACTTTGAGCCAGTGCTTAATGCAATTTAAATAATGGCTTTAGATAAGAAAAAGACAATACGCTGTGGGAGTTGAACTGATATATTTTTGATTCAAAAAGGATAATACCCTGCTGAAAAGACCAGCATGGGATGTCTTAACAAGCTTAACCAACAATCTTCCTTGGTTAATCTGCTTCAACAGTTAAGTTAAGCAGGTCATCAGTATAAAGGATACACCTGCACTAACCATAATAAACAGCCTAGACCAAACCCAGGACAAAACCCATAAAATTAGTTCGCTTTTAGCACTTCCGTTTCCATCATACTGAAGTCAGTGTGTTTTTTGAGTTTTGCTTATATGCCTGAAATAGTGAACACAAACTCAAGATATTTTCATGTTTTATGATGTAAAATACACCAGTACTAACCCATTGTGGTTTTGAAGCTTTTACTTGTCCTAAAAAAGTGTTGCTAACAAGTGGCTAAATGGGACTACTTGTCATAATCTGAATTAATTCATTTTCTAATTCAAAATGTCAGGAAAAATGTTTTTTAAGGGGTCATTGGATGCAAAACTAACTTTTACATGTTGTTTGAACATTAATGTGTGTTGGCAATTTCTTTACACAACCACCCTACAATGATAAAAATCCACCCAGTAATCTTTAAAAGTAATATCCCCTTTTTAAAATCAGGTCATTCTCAGCTTCTTGACGATGTGACGACACACAGACAGAGGCCACTCCCACGATAGTTGATTGACATGAGCGCCTTACCTTAGACCCGCCCTCACTGAGCTGAAACAGTCAGACTCCGATCGCCATTGTGTCGACTCAGGTGCAGGGGAAGACATGAATGTCTCAGATTGAGTGAATAATGTGTTCTGTTGTTGGATGTAATAATGAACATAGCAGTAGTCATTTGCTCCCGACTTCTAAACCGCTCAAGACTCAAGAGGATTAATGTTACTTTCGTTTCTAAAAGGAAAGCGCCGATCCCGATCTACATATGCCTCTATGTCTATGCCTTTCTTAAAAATGTGCTTGTTAGCAAGTTTCGCTGCTAAACACAGCTAAATGCGGCTAAAGTAAACATTACGGCTCATCATCCCATGACAGAGAGGGGCGGGGCGAGCAAAGCTCATTAGCATTTAAAGGAACATGCAGCAGAATAACTCGCTCTAAAAAGGTATGATTTTGACATGGTAAAAAGAGCGTTTTTACACTACCATTGAGAAATTTTAACCAAAGTATGTTATAGATGTCTCATTAAGACCCTAAAGAATCATATCAACTGAAAAATGGATGACCCCTTTAAATAAAGATTAAAAGAGCTGTTGAAAGCTTAGTGATGGTGACGTTGAAGTCATGTGATCGTGGTGTAGTTGACCGTGGTGTGCCGATTTTTCCTTTTTTTTTAGATTTCAGAATTCATAAAAGTTGTGTTCATTTATGGAGATGATGATGAACAAATCTTATAAATCATAAACACCTAGCCATGCAGTCTACATTTGCAAACATTTGTGAGTCATTCTGAAGAGCTCAGTGAATGAAAGCATGCTACTGTAATAGGATGTCTCCTGCAATAAGTCAGCTTGTGAAATTTCATCCCTACCACAGTCAACTGTAAGTGGTATTATTGGAAAGTGGAAGGGTTTAGGAACAGCAGCAACTGATTAAGAAGCGTTTGCTGATGCCACAGCTGAAGATTTTCAAACTTTTACTGCCATTGCATCTCAATCCATACAAAAACTGTGCAACAGGAGCTTCATGGAATGGGTTTTCATGGCCAAACAGCTGCATGCAAGTTTCACATCGCCAAGTATGGGAAGCGTCAGACGGAGTGGTGTAAAGCAGCCACCACTGGACTGAAGCAGTGGAAATGTGTTCTGTCGGGGTGACGAATCATGTTGATGGCATGTAATAACTCAATTTGCATTTAACTGATGAAAGTCAGTTATGAAACAACATGGATGTAAATGGCAGAATTCTCATTATTAGGTGAATTATTACTTAATTTAGTAAGCCTACAGAATAATTATATAAAAACAGTATAGTTTTTTTGAGAAAATGCTACCATCAGAAAGAGTGTACATTAACACGTTTAGCCTGAACAAGGTCTAAATTATTAAGTTATTTAACTACACCGGTAGCTAGCCCTGCTGCTTTAGCTTAAGAGTACAGTAAAGATTGCATATAGTCTTGCACGCACCATATTTAAAAATTCATACATACACTTTGAAATCACTTACTGTATGTTCCCTGGCTATTAAAACTTGGAGTGAGAAAGCACATTATGGGCTGAAAGCTTCCTGTTGCCTTTCAGGTTAAATTTCATGAAAGTCTATGGCATGTTTATGTTAACACATAATCAAATGCTTTTAGGGAACGCCAGGTGTATATATGACCAAATCGGCCGTTGTAGAGCTTTGGTAGGTACAGAATTTCACACAGATTTATATAAAATAACATTTTGGTTACACATTGCTGATATTTTAACATGCATAAGTTTGAAATAATATTGAGATAATCATAAATCTAAGAACCTTTTTGAAAGCTCAACAATTATTCTTATTCTCTGATTTAGTTAAGTTTGATTGGTCTCATGGTTATGTACATAAAAACTATAATCTTTATGAAGATTGTTTTGGAAGTGTCTCAAAATGTCTTTCCTTCTGCCGTAGCAGGAGAAGTGTCTAATCTGGCTTATTTGAATGAGGCTAAATGTAGGTCAGAGAGACTGCTGCCAGGATTTGTTTATTTATTCTGAGAGAAGATTGAATTCTTATGACTTTGTGTGGTGAAGTCTACTGTGCAGTGTTTCTGTGACCCAGAATTTTGACATAAATCATGTTTTAATTGCCTTGGCTTTGCCAGAATCTGCGTTATGGTCGTTGTAGGGGGATCTTTGGGAGCTGTGCTTCCTTTGCCAGACCACCAAGATGTTACATTGCACAGTTTTAATAATATAAATAGTATAGTAATATTAGTAATGAATGTGCAATTTTAACCTTAAAGTTACCATTGTTTTTTATATACCTTTTAAATCTTAGGTTTATGCAAATACACTATGCCCCAATAATAGATTAGCATACAGTATCTTACGAAAGTGGGTAACGCTTTAGATTACAGCCCGCAAAGAACTACGTAAGTAAACTGAATTTACGGTGTAAGTTTCTGTAATTATAGTGTACCTATTAAAGAATGTACATGTAGGTATAAGGGAAGAATATGTTAAATTTGGGTAATTAGGGGGTAACAACTCAGATATGCAACCTGCAAAGAACTACATAAGTATACTGAAATTACGGTGTACGTTTCTGTAATTATAATGTACCTACAGTATTAAAGCACATACGTGTAGGGAGAACATATGTTACATTTTGATAATTGGAATAACAACCAGATATGCGACCTGCAAAAAACTGTAAGCAAACCTAAGTTACGGTGTTAACAGGTATCTCTATTACTGTGCCAGGCATAAATCGTACGCTTGGTGTATCTACACGTAAGCTTTTTTAAATTACTGGTAAAATACACTCTTGTTCCATGTAATTACAGGGTAAGTGCGCCATCTGCAGCCTGTAAATTAAAGTGGCGATTGTTCCGCTCTTGTTCAAATAAGTTACAGGGTAGGTACACAATACATAGCAACTTGACCTCATAATAATTCGTATGTATTTTACGTAAAATGTGGTTCTACAAAACATACATTTATTTACGTTTTTACAGACACTAAACTATAGGTCTACATAATGTTATCAAGACTACACTTTAAACCCTTAAAATACATAAAATTTCTGCAATCGTTTAATCATTCATGTAATATTAACTTCGTTTGCCGTGGTGGGACACATAAGGTGTTTTCTCTGACATGCTGTGACTAATAACAGAACCATAAAATACACGGAACACGCATCTTAATTACAAAATGAAACAGTTTTATTCGTGTGCTGTAACCCAGATCTTCAGAATCCATGGATTTGCGAGGACCAGACCCAATTTCAAGCCTTTATCCGGCGATCTTCATCTGCATCTCGAACAGCGAGTCCAGCAGCATCAGCCATAAACCCGTGCTGTAGTGAATTTTGCGACAGGAAAATCGGACGTTCATTGGCTCTCGCCTGCATTCGTCACAGATTACGACATGCCGTTTTTCTGGTGAAATGTGTTGAAATGATGCGTGGGCGCCTTTGAGGAGTGGATCAAGACAATAATCTGAATAATATTTTCAGCAATTAACTATTTAAATTCTGCTCTCATCCTACTGCACCTCAAACCTACAGTATTCCGCCAGAGAGGACTGTGGCTGCAGACGCATCGTTATTTGGATTACTTTTTTGTACAGCTGTTGACATTTTTGCAATAAATAAATGATTATGATTGCACTTTCCTGTCTTTTATATTTTTATTACTGTACAGTCATAGTTAACGTTAGGTTTAGTGGTAGGAGTGAGATTAGCAACTTTAAAAAATATGTTCATTTATATTTTAGATATATTTTCAGATTGTGCGTATATGTATTGTACCTACTCTGTAACTTCGTTGAACAAGGGGGTAACAATCGCCACTTTAATTTACAGCCCGCAGATGTCTACTTACCCTGTAACTTCTTTGAACAAGAGCGGAACAATCGCCACTTTAATTTACAGGCTGCAGATGGCGCACTTACCCTGTAATTACATGGAACAAGAATGTATTTTACCAGTAATTTAAAAAAGCTTACGTGTAAATACACCAAACGTATGATTTATGCCTGGCACAGTAATAGAGATACCTGTTAACACCGTAAC
This sequence comes from Garra rufa, assembly GCF_049309525.1. Lineage (NCBI taxonomy): Eukaryota > Metazoa > Chordata > Actinopteri > Cypriniformes > Cyprinidae > Garra > Garra rufa. The sequence goes on from NC_133374.1 coordinate 35,707,330, forward strand.
TTAGGTTTGCTTACAGTTTTTTGCAGGTCGCGTATCTGGTTGTTATGCCCAATTATCAAAATGTAACATATGTTCTCCCTACACGTACGTGCTTTAATACTGTAGGTACATTATAATTACAGAAACGGACACCGTAATTTCAGTATAGTTATGTAGTTCTTTGCATGTTGCATATCTGGTTTGTTACCCCCTAATTACCCAAATTTAACATATTCTTCCCTTATACCTACATGTTCGTTATATATAGGTACACTATAATTACAGAAACTTACACCGTAAATTCAGTTTACTTACGTAGTTCTTTGCGGGCTGTAATCTAAAGCGTTACCCGAAAGTGAGTACACCCCTCATATTTCAGCAACCATTTTAGTGTATCTCTCAAGGGACAATACTATAAGATATATTTTAGTGTAGTCAATGTGCAGCTTGTATAGCAGTATAGATTTACTGTTCTTTGAAAATTACTCAACATACAGCCATTATTGTTAAAATAGCAGGCAACAAAAGTGAGTACACCCTAAGTGATAACAGTAGTATGTTGTTTAACTATGCAGAGCCACATGTCCTATTCATCATGCTTATGTTTTTTTTTTGTTTGTTTGTTTTTTTTTGTCTGCTTGTCAGGACCATACAAAGTTGTGTATCTTGTATTAGAGCAGTTAAAATTAGGTGCTTTAAGTACAATTCTCTCATACTGACCACTGGATGTTCAACATGGCATCTCATAGAAAAGAACTCTCTGAGGATTTGAGAATTAGAATTGTTGCTCTCCACAAAGATGGCCAAGGCTATTAGAGGTTCAGTAACACCCTGAAACCAAGTTACACTACAGTGGACAGGGTCATACAGAGGTTTTCCAAGATGGGTTCCATTTGGAACAGGCCTTGCAAGGGTTAATCAACGAAGTTGAGCACTCGTTCTGTGCGCCAGGTGCAGAACCTGGCTTTAAAAAAACAGATGTCATCTATCCCTATTGAGGTGTACCAAGAAAATTGTGTCTTGCCTACAGTCAAGCATGGTAGTGGTAGCATCATGGTCTGGGGCTGCATGAGTGCTGTCAGCATTGCTTTAAAGATTGCAGAAGTAGAAGGTCAGCTTGTCAGTGCTCAGACCATACTGCAAAAAATTGGTTTGCCTAGGCCTCATCCCAGAAGGAAGCCTCATCTGAAGCTGGCTCACAAGAAAGCCCGCAAACAGCTTGCTGAAGACAACCTGTCCAAGAGCATGAATTACTTATTGTCCTGTGGTCTGATGAGACTATAAGATAAACTTGTTTGGCTCATATGGTGTCCAGCATGTGTGACGATGCCTTATTGAGGAGTACCGAGAAAATTGTGTCTTGCCTAGAGTATGTCTCCAGACCTAAACCCTATTAAGCACCTGTGGCATCCTCAAGTGTAAGGTGGAGAAGCACCATGTGTCTAATGTCCAGCAGCTTGGTGAGGAGTGGAAGAGGATCCCAGCAACAACCTGAGCAGCTCTGGTGAATTCCATGCCAAGGATGATTAAGGCAGTGCCAGATAACAATGGTGCTAACATAATATATTGACACTTTGAACAAGTTCACTTAGGGTGTACTCGCTTTTGTTGCCAGCTATTTTGACAATAATGGCTGTATGTTGAGCAATTTTCAAGGGACAATAAATCTATACTGCTATACAAGCTGCACATTGACTACTCTAAAATATATCCAAGATTAATTTCTATAGTATTGTAGTATTGAGAAGATATACTAAAATGGTTGCTGAAATGTGAGGGGTGTACTCACTTTTGTGACATACACTTTTTGAAGGTCAGCAAGGCTACATTAAACAGTTGTGCTGCTTAATATTTTGTGGAATATTTTAATGTGGAAGGTGTCCCAATTAATAATTAACATATTTGAACCTGGTAAACTGGCAAATTCAGTGAATACCTCTTCCAGCGAGACTTTCAAAGATGAACCAGCAAACTTAAATGGGCAAAATTATTGATAGGCTAAGAGAATTTGGTCACATTGTATAGGTCCAATTCTCACTTTTAACTAAGTTAGTAAGGTATTGTTCAGTTTAAGTATGGGGTAGGATTAAGGGATAATGCAGAATAAGGCATTAATATGGACTTTTTAAGTACTAATAAACTGACAATATGCTAGTAATTTCCATGGTAGTTAAAAGCGAGAATTGGTACTTAAAATAAAGAGTTATAGAAAATTTCAGATAGTAGGAACATTTATTGTATGCTATTCCTAAAAATAAAGCTTACAGCACCTTTTAAAAAAACATTGTTATCCTTGCCTTAGGCTAAAGGTCACCTTGTGTCTGCAGCAACAGTTTGTCAGCTATAATTAAGTTTGTAGTTTGACTCCCCAAAACACAGAGTTTGTGGCATAATATAAACATTTTTCAGTTTATTTGAGCAACTTGGTTTGGTGCTGCTATGCTTTATTTTGGGTTGTACTAAAATTCAGCCATAAAATATTTAATATCATTAAAGACTTTGTCCATTACTTTGTCAATGGTGATTTGCATGTCAAGCACACACATTTTCATAAACACATTATTACAGGACATGAATGCTGCAAACCAAATTTCCGCCCTGATTGATGACTCACAGTTTTATGGCATGACAGCATTATGTGCTCAGCTAATTTAATTAATTTTTAATTTCTTCCTGGTTGAATTTGTAGAAGCAGCCAGGACATATAAAAAATCAATAAATCATATATACATCATACATGTATAATTTATGTTCTGCATATATTGATTATGTGACAGTTTAAACGTTCTAGCATTAAATGTTAAAATGTTAAGGATATAACCTGTCCTTGTCAAAATTGCTAACAACGACATACAGTATGGGTTATCACATTATTGTCAGGTGTATATCATCGTTTGATGAAATATTGAAATTCAATATCTTTTTGAATAAAGGCAAATATATATATCTGCAAGGTGTCTTTTTTGAAGTAACAGCAAGTTTCAGATGTCTCTCTTATCCTACTTCAGGCCTACAAAACTCTTTGTATCAGGTGTGTTTTATTAAACAGATAAAGGGGTTCGACAAAACAGTGTGAACACCCGAGAAACAGGCAATATTTATTAAGGTATTCTATCACCACTTTCCTTTAATAAAGCTTTCAATCTTAGAATGAATTCATACAACTCCTGAATATTCTCCAGAGGACTGCTGTCTAACAGAGCATCTGCCAGTTGCTTCAGAGATATATAGAAGAGGGAATTGGCTTCTTACATTTCTCCCCAAAACTGTCCATGGAGGTTTGATCTCGAAGTTATCTTGCTGCTCCTACTGTCCAGGATTTATTATCACTATTCCATTTTTTTGTTCATTTTTAGTATTAGTAACTGTGATTAAAGGGGTCATATGATGCGGTTTCTTGTTTTCCTTTGTCTTTGGAGTGTTACAAGCTCCGATAAGATCAGACAGATAAGATCTGTAAAGTTGCAAAGCTTAGTCTCAAAACCAAAGAGATATTTATTATAAAAGTTAAGACTCAGCCACACCTTCCTAAAACGACTCATTCAAACGCCCCCCACTTGTCCACGTCATGGGGTGAGTAGATTAGTATAACACCACCCATATGTATATATGGAAAGAAAGAAGGCATAACTTTTAATGGCTCTAGTAATGTTGCACCAGCCATGTTGTGGAGACGCAGTGTGTTTCACTGCGAAAGCGAAAGTACTTTGTTTGGCCATCCAAATGAGGACACAACTAGAAATCTGTGGTTAAGTTATATTTACAACACTGTTCTGGAACAGTACAATCCAAATATTTGAGTGGGTGATGCACATTGCCCAGAGGACTGTTTCCTGAACCTGGGAGAGCAGGTAACAATGCCAGCTGTACACAAAGAGTTAAAGTGGGGCAGTTCCAATGTTGCAAGGACAGTCTGCGCTTCTGACTGACGGCCTGTAAGTACGTTTTCATATATAAAAGAATTCAGTACTGACTATTCAAACGCAGGTTTTGAGCAGTGTAGAGTAGTGCTTGTTGTTTCTCATTCTACGATTACAAATGCAGACATGGTGATATGTTTATGTGGCATGGAGTGATTATAATCAGTAGTAATGTCCCCACTGGATGCAACAAATGCCTCGTTTATAATAGGTTTAACTGTTTCTGTCTTGTCGTGCTGAGATACAGCATGGTAAGGGGCGTAACATTTCCGTCACATGCTTGAGGTATTCGGCCAATCACAACGCACCGGAAAAGAAAGGCGGGGCAGAGAGGAGCAACAATAATGTACAGTATGTGGAAAATAATATGCTTTTTGAACCTTAAAACAACAAATACACAAAATAATGCTCTTTTTAGCAACATCATATGACCCCTTTAAAGTTATAGTTCTTTCAGGATTGTTGCTTTGTGATCTGTGGTCAGTTTTTGTGTAAACAGGGTCTTCAGAGTGAATATTGAGGTTTGCTGTCACTTTGCTACAGTAGTTCTGTGTTGTTTAGGTTTGATCCTTCTTAGTGTTTGACGGTCCCTGTCATTCACTTTTGGTTTGAAACTTGCTGTTCCTCTTCGCTGATGAACACTGCTTATACTACACAACAAACTAGAGATTATAGACAATGCTTTTTTTCTTCACATGTGGCCTGCAGAAATGATATTAACCCCTATAATAATGGCTTACTATTTTCCATCTCCTGTATACTGTATTAACATGTCTGTGTAGTTTTTATCATCAATTTAATTCTGAAATATTACAACTGTATAGAGCAAATATGTGACAGTCCCCCTTTTTTTGTAAATCTGGCTTGCGTGATTACAGAGCAGACTGTATCTCTGAATGTTTCTATAATATTAGTAAAAAAAATTGCTTAATATCTAGTAGGAAGGACAAAGTGTTAAAGTTGAATCCCTAATGCCCACCCATAACGCAGCCAATGATATACTGTGGTTAGGAGTAACTAAAACTGCTAAACCTTTTTTCAGTAGCTTGACAGTAAAATGCTTTTTATTCACACCAGCGTAGTATGACAAATAGCTACATTGCTGTTTTTTTGCCATGATATGTTGCCGTCGTGAAGCCAGACTCCATCATGGTAGACAAAAGCCACCATATTTACAAGTGAGAATGAGTGCTTGTCAAGATTAACTAAATACTGGATTTTCAAAAGTATGTCCATGGCACAACAATTTACTGGATGCACACCAGTCTGTTATCAACTTCACGCTCCTAAACATCTCGCTGAATGAACAAACTGTGATTGGTTTCTTTACATATCGGTCAGATGGTCCTCTTGGACGGTCCTTGGCCATTGAAAGCTGTTATGGCTGTGCGGGACTAGTTTCTTTCTTCTGTTGAACATGAAGATATTTTGATAAATTGGGGGTACCAAGCATTTGGTGGTGTCCATTGACTTCCATATGGAAAAAGAAAATAATTCAATAGGACCAGAAAGAACAGAAGAAAGAAACCCATACAGGTTTGAACGAACTTGTAGATGATTCAACGATGAAAGAATTTTCTTTTCTTTTCTTTTTTTTGTGAACTGAGTAAATCATTAAAAGGTAATTTTTGGTAAATTGTAAATTTTTGGTAACACTGTTTCTGAGTTGCTATGAAAATACCCCTATGTTTTAACCCTTAAGTGCATTCTGTTTCGCAGATTGTTATTACATTTTTGGGTCTTTGGCGACCCGGACCTATATATCCAGCACGAATGGATCTCTAACTTCTGCAATAGCAAACAAATTATCTGGATATTTTAAGACCAATTACAGAAGAATAAAATAAAGCATATTTCGTTACCTTTTAAAACTTTTTACGATCGCCATCATCATCAGAACGCACTTCCACCTACATTCAGCATCTGGCTCGTATTCGCGATCTCAACCACATTTGCAAAACTATCGTTTTAATGACTTCAATAAGTCAATATTTTGATCGCAGGCAGCTTATTCACCACATCCACCATCAAATAACAGTGACATTTATTATATTGCGTACAGTAATTGCTCTGCCATAACGCCATTCAAACCAGTTACATTTTTGCTGATGGTATTCTTTTGTTTTACGCCTGCGATAGTTATGAATGAAACATCACGTCATTATTGTCTATTAAACAGTGCCACCTCGAGGTGTAAAGGGTGAATTGCACGCATTTAGTCATCAGATATTTACATATTTTTGCGCACAAAAAATATACTTCCACTGTTACACACCTTGGGTCTCTAGCGACCTTTTACAAAAAAAATCTGAAAACAGACATTCTTTTATATGTATATTTTTTCTTGTTATATTGATTATAATGAATAGATTGAGGAATACTAAGAAAGTTGTTATTAAGAAATTAAGGAGGGAGAGGGTAGTGAATGACGTCCCGGGTCGCTAAAGACCCGTAGGGTTAAGCAACCAGTCTAGTTCGACACATCAACACTCGCTCAACCAATAGTGTGATTTATCTGTTTGTTCAGTCCAACAGATGGCTGATGGTGTGAGGGCTGCATATTCCCTTTTTTCTTTTCCATTCAATGGCACTAGTGGAGCAGAAATTACATGTTGGTTGATGCTGTCACTTTAATTACATTTTTGAAATAGCTTCCTCAAAATTCTGGGTCTGAGTATAAAAAAAAAAAAAAAAACTAAACTTCTCTCATAAATGTTAAGACTATTATGACCAGTTTAGTTTGGCAAGAGGACAGAACAGCATGAAGAAGCTCTATAATCAGATCTTGTTTTATCTCACATCCTGCCCTTTCCTCTTCATGAATATTTTGTTACTCAAGAGCCTTGCTTTTTTCTATTGATCATTTCCTCATTATTTCTCCTAGGAAAGCTTGGTGTAAAAAGGCTGAATTTTTTTTTTTTCACTGTAATTGCTGTAAATGATCTAAATCACTGTCTGGCATTATTGTGCTGTCAGTGCCTGAGCTGAGGGAGTGTAATAAGAGGCTCCACTGTATGAGCCATTCATTTAGATGAAGACAATTTGACTCTGGAGATTTTAGAGAGGCCAGCTGAACAGTTGCTTCTTTTCCCAGATGTTTGCATACGAATGGGGCATGTTCAGAAGCACTGTAGCTGCCAATCAGCACTTTTCCAAATGACATTTAGTGGTAAGGCATGACTTTTTGGCTGTTTGTTCCCAGCTGACTAAATTGGAACACTTACGTTTTAAGATCAGTCCACAGATGCAACACAAAGATTGGATTTTTGTTTGTCAAATTTTTCATTTATTTCTTTTTTCCAATATTGCAATTGAAAACATCTTTAGGACTTACAAGTGGTCTATATACTGTAGTACTGTTGGAAACCTAGAGAGTATCCAACTCTGAATGGCTTGGTGTCCCACTGACCCGGGCAATATAAAGTCAGTGCCCTAATATGGTAATTTGCATTTCAAAACAATTTAATTAGAGGCATGGCACTAAATGGTAAAAGGCATCATTCATTGCCATGCCGACTATATTTTAAAAGAGAGGTCTCTTTCACTGAATGCCATTGTGCTTTCAGGGTACATTTCTCTATTTTTAAAGCAATGCCAGCTGTACCATGGTAACTTGAACAGTGAAACTTCACTGACAGTCACTGATTTACATTTACTCATTTATCAGATGCTGTTATCTGGCTTGCACACAAAGGGAAAAACAGCAATTTATCAGGAGCCAAGAATTTTAGCATTGGCAATACAATTTAGAGATAGCAACAGTAGTATTTTTCACATCATCTTTCAAAACTCAAAGACTGCTGCAAATCTAAAACTAGAAATAAATATGTTTTATGATTGTGAAAAAATAAGCAGGTAAACATTTATTTTATTCATTAATGGTCTTGACATACAGTAGTCACCACTAGCTACTAAATATATTGTAGTAGCCTACATTTTTGTACAGCTGCTTTGCAACGATTTGTATCGTGAAAAGCGCTATACAAATAAACTTGAATTGAATTGAATTGAAACTGTGTCTAACACACAATGTAAAAACTGACTACATTCATTCTACCGCAAATAATTTACTGTATAGTCTACTCTACAACAAAAATGTTTTAATAAACCTATGCTTTTTTTATTGGCTAATAGGTTTCCTTTGGTACATCTGCTGTAAAGATAAAGTTTTCAAAAAATTTATTTATTTACTTATTCATTTTCAGAATTCTGTTAGTTTTATAAGAGCTAATTGTTCTTCAGTGATCACACTCCTTTTAACTAATTAATTTGCATGACTATTCCAGACATTAATGATTTACTGAAGGTTTATATATTACTTACAATTAAATAATAATAATAACACACACACACACACACACACACACACACACACACACACACACTAGGAATTTTCAATTATTAGTAAAAATGTCCATGGCATTTTAAGATTTTATTAATTGTATATTACAGTCATGACCAGGTTAGAAATCACTTTTAAAATACCCAGGTTTCTTAAGACAGTTGTTCAGGGGGTGAATTAAAATAAGAAATATATATTTTTTTGTTATTTGTTTAGCTTATTTTGTTTTATATAAAGTCATTTTAAGTCATCTCAAGGCCATTTGTGGTTAATGTTATGAAGCTAATATTGTGGTTTATTACACTCTTTGTTTTGTGCAAAATAGGTTGCACATCAGTGCCATTACAACCACTTCAAATGTTGTCTTCTAATGCTCAAGCCATAAAAATCCCACAAACTTGTGTTTTTAAAGGCGGTAATGATTCACACTCATTGCTTTAATAGTAAGCAGCTTTTTGCTAAGATCTCCATCATTACACACTTTTTTATTGTGCCAAAATGCTTCCTCTGAAAGCCTAATGTCCATTAATGAGGACACTCCTCTAATAAGGATGTAAAGTTGAGAGGATATGCTGGTGCCCAGTGGGATTTGTGGAGACACCACGGCTAATTTACAGCAGCATTAGGACTTAACAGAGAGGAAAGCTGGGTAATTTAATTGAAGCCCTTTAACTAGAACAAACATGCCTGTAGGCTATCGCTAGATATGGCACTGAACAGACAGTGTAATGCTGAGAAGCTTTTGTGCTTCACCTGCCTAACTTTAGCACTGACCGCAAGGTCATGCTCGAGCAGGAGTTGTTTGGCCAGCAAAAGCTTTAGGAATAATATTAACTGTTTTTATCTCTGTTTTGAGATTCTGTCTCAATATATGACACTACAGAGGGTACTGTCTCCCACAATGCAATGCGCTTGATTAGACTTTCCATTTCCAGTGGCACAAATGAACAAGGAATAATATCAGCTTCTTGATTATTTGATCATACTGCCAAGATCTAATGAGTCAAATGAAAGTCATTCATCCAAAACTTTCCATAGCAACCCATATGAATTGAGTGTTTAATACAAGTCTTAATTAACACTTTAATTCACATATAAACATTGATCAATGTACATACACAGAGCACATCAAATATGCTAAATGGAAGCTCAGACTTGCTTGTTTGATGCATTGCATTTTAAAAATATCTTTGTCTAGAAAGAAAACAAAATTCTAATTTGGTTTTGTTTAGCCCACATACAACCCAATTTTTTGTTTCGCTTGGGCCATATACAAACTGACCAAATGCCTTAGTATTCCTTTAAAAATGTAGACCATCAGATCAGCAGCAAGACTGATTTATGACTTCATTTATTGCCGTTTTGCTGTAGGGTGCTGTCTGTGAAAGGAATGGCTCAACTGTGGATGAGGAGCTAAGAGATGTGTTATTATTTCAGTGCCACTGAGACAGATATAGAGAAAAAAGAACAAATTAGGATAAAAATAAGTCTCAGAAATAGTCTACATTTATACCTGTGCCTTGAGAAAAACACTAATGAATTCTTAGTAAATACTGCAGAATAGTTGGCCTTTTTTGGAGCTGTTTGACTTTTTTATGGAATCCAGAAATATCAAGTCAGTTTCAAGTTGAGTTTTACAGACAAAAACCTGGTGAATGTTTTGAAATACAACATCTGAAAAATGTCTTGAGTTGTGGTAACCATAGTATAAGACTCTGGTCCATTGAATTATTAGAAAATAATGCACACCTGAGGTCTATTCTAATAATTCAACAGCCCAGTTATTCCTTACATATTCAACTTTATTATTGCAGAGCTGTGTGATAATGTAATTTATATTCTTTGTGAAGATATAAACAATCAAGCTGTTACGATTTGCTACAGAATTGGTCTAAAGTCAGAGTTGGGAACATCTTGAAATGTCTTTTTCCTATGTATGCAAATTGTATAATATCCAAGGTACACATTTCTAGCAATTGTGCAGTTAATTCTCATATTGTATTTTCAGAAAGTTTTGGAATATTTGTCCTCTCCCCAAATTTGTCACTACCGAAACACAGTAATATATAATTTATTTAGATTCAGATTTTGCTTACATCTACATTGTTAATAATTTTTTTGCTATATTAGTACACTTTCTTTTAGAGGTATATCAATAACAATTACATTTTTAACAATATTTCAAGTGCAATTTACAAGATTTGTTGTTTGTTTTGACAAAGTTTTATAACACAAAGTTGATCATACTAAAGTTGATGTCAGACTTAAAGGAATAGTTCACTTCCAGAACAAAAATGTACAGATAATGTACTCACCTCCTTGTCATCCAAGATGTTCATGTCTTTCTTTTTTTCAGTCGTAAAGAAATTATGATTTTTGAGGAAAACATTTCAGGATTTCTTTCTATATAATAGACTTCTATGTTGCCCTTAGTTTGAACTTCCAAAATGCAGTTTAAATGCAGCTTCGAAGGGCTCTAAACAATTCCAGCCGAGGAAGAAGGGTCTTATCTAGCAAAACGAGATAGTGAGTGACACATGGATAATTCCTGATCATGAATGTAGGGGTGTACTTAAAATCAGTCTCAGCCAATGGACTTAAATATGCACTTTTTTTTACATTAAGTTTCTTAATTTACAAAGTAAATATAATATATATATATATATATGTGTGTGTGTGTGTGTGTTTAACTTTACTTTTTAAAATAATATAATAAAAACAATAAAAATCAAAAAGATACTTTTAAAAAGAACAACAGGGAAAAAAAAAATTGAGAACCCCTCATATAGTATGTTTTGCTTTACATGAGTATACTGTGTCTTTACTTGTATAACTGTATATTAAGCTGTGCAGATATATAGTAATATACTGTATGTATATGGGTAAAGTTGGATAGTAAAGTAGTAGACATAGGTTAATGTCACGGATTGGCCAGGTTCTACTCCCTCACTCACACAACGATCACAGTCACCTGATTACTAATCAGACGCACCTGAAGCCAATCACCAGCACCACATATAAGCACACCACACACCTCACTCAGTGTCCGGGCTCGTTTGCACGAAGCGGACTCATTGTGTTTCTCTGTCGAGTTCACAAACTTCAAGGATATACTTACCTCGCTACTTACCTGTTGAAACTTACCTGCTTTCTCATTTTGTTCCAGTACGAAGTCTGTTCTCTGTTCCAGTCAGCGGCGGTCAGCCGTAAGCCAGTCTGTCTGTCACCAACGGTGTGTGTGTGTGTGTGTGGGTCGAAGTCCTCCTCCCGTCGTTCTTGGAAAGGAAAAGATCTATCACCAGTATTCATCTCTATTCATCAAGTATCATACCTGGACTGTTATACTTACCCGGTTCTGCACGTCATCTTATCCACAACGCTCTGCTGAAAATAAACATTATTATTATTATTATCACTAACCTCTCCTGTTTGGTCTGCTTCCGTAACAGTTAGCCCGGACCAACACAGTATCAGCATGAGTAATCTGGATCCATTTCAAGAGCTGGTGGACTCACTCAGGAAGGTTTTGTTGGCTAGTCATGCCACCACTCCAACTTCAGTTCGTCCCACCGCACCACCGGCACCCAGCACTTCTTCGGCTCCCGTCAATGTCCCTTCCAGTCCCATGGCCCAACCAGCGCCCTACTCTGGCGGGGCGGAGGAGTGCAGCGGATTCCTGTTACAATGTTCATTAGTATTCACAATGCAACCTGCTCTCTATCCCACAGATTCTTCGAAAATAGCCTTCATCACGTCTCTGCTTACCGGACCAGCTCTCAAATGGGCGGACACGTTATATCAACAGGCCGGGCCGGCAATCCATTCGATCCAGGCCTTCGTCGCTCATTTTAAAGAGGTTTTCGGACGTTCTGATGCAGAAGTATCCGCAGGAGAACAATTGTATCATCTAAAGCAGGGAAGTATGACGACACAAGATTACTCCCTGCGTTTTCGCACTTTGGCCGCTGCCAGCGGATGGAATGAGCGATCGTTACTGACCACGTACCGGCTCGGTCTAGAACCCAATCTCCGGATGCAGTTAGCTGCTTTGGACGATTCCATGGGATTGGAAAAATTCATTCAGCAGTCACTTCGTTGTTCAGATCGTCTAAAATCCTACCAAGATCAGTCTGCCACTACTGCACTCCTCCGACCAGTAACATCCGCCAGCCCTCCAGAACCAGAACCAATGATCCTGGAGTCAGGAAAGATCTCTGCAGCTGAGCGACAGAGAAGGCTGACCCGGGGTCTTTGCATGTACTGTGGGGCTGCGGGGCACGTCCGACTCAACTGTCCTCTACGTCCTATGCGATCTTTGGTGAGTGTAATACGTTCTGAATTGGATAACATGCATCCTCTGACTACCAATGTTCAGTTAACCACCCACGCCTCCTGTGTTACAGTCGCAGCCCTCATCGACTCCGGGTCAGCGGGAAACTTCATCTCGAACACCCTCTGTCGCCAGCTCCAGCCATCTACTAGATTCAACCTATAACTAACCGGATCAGCTCACGGACCCGTATTCACCGGAAATGTGAACCCATCATCCTACAGATCGGAGTTTTACACCGTGAGGAGATTCAGTTTCTGGTTCTGGAGGGAGCCACTATGGACATCATCTTGGGGCGCCCGTGGCTGGTGAAGCATGATCCCATCCTCTCTTGGGGCACAGGAGAGGTGACAAAATGGGGAAAAGAATGTACCAACCAATGCTTCCCAGATCTTCCACGTCCTAGACACAAGATACTACCTGTCAACGTCACCTCCGTCGAAAGTCCTGTTGAGAAATGGTCAGTCCAGATTCCTGCCATTTATTCGTCATTTCAAGACGTCTTCTGCCCCAAGAGAGCTTCCCAGCTACCTCCACATCGGCCATGGGACTGCGCCATTGACCTAGTTCCGGATGCTCCAATGCCCAGAGGTAAGATCTACCCGCTGTCGCTTCCGGAGACCAAGGCAATGGAGGAGTACATACAGGAGGCTCTCGATCAGGGTTACATCCGACCATCAACATCACCCGCAGCATCCAGTTTTTTCTTCGTGGCAAAAAAGGATGGAGGGCTGCGGCCATGCATCGATTACCGCATACTCAATCAAGGCACCATCAAGTTCCGGTATCCCCTTCCTCTCGTCCCTGCGGCCCTCGAACAACTACGCACTGCCAGGGTGTTTACGAAGTTGGACCTCCGCAGCGCGTACAACCTCGTGAGGATACGTGAGGGGGACGAGTGGAAGACTGCCTTCGTGACCCCTACTGGCCACTACGAGTACTTGGTCATGCCCTATGGTTTGGTCAACGCCCCCTCCGTATTTCAGAACTTCATTCACGAGGTACTCCGGGAGTTTCTGCACCACTTTGTTGTCATCTACATAGACGATATTCTGATTTACTCCCGGAGTGAGGCCGAACATCGCCTCCACGTTGCGAAAGTCCTTCAAAGATTACGGGATCATCACCTGTATCTCAAGGCGGAAAAATGTTCATTTCACCTATCAGCAGTACACTTCCTTGGATACGTCATCGACCAGAAGGGGGTCCGTATGGACGAGAGGAAGGTATCTGCAGTTGTATCCTGGCCAGAACCCACTACTATCAAAGAGCTTCAACGATTCTTAGGTTTCGCCAATTTCTACCGCCGGTTTATCAAGAACTACAGCATCATCACTGCTCCACTTACCAGTCTGCTCAAAGGAAAACCACGAACTCTACTCTGGAACCCTGACTCGGCCGCAGCCTTCCATAAACTCAAGGAAGCATTTACACAGGCACCTCTTCTAACCCATCCTGACCCTGATCTCCCTTTCGTGGTAGAGGTGGACGCATCTACTACCGGCGTGGGAGGTATTCTGTCACAACATCATGGTACTCCTCCATTGCTTCATCCCTGTGCCTACTATTCCCGGAAGCTCAGCCCTGCGGAGAGGAACTATGACATCGGCAACCGCGAGCTCCTTGCCATCAAGCTCGCTCTGGAGGAGTGGCGACATTGGTTAGAGGGATCCAACCACACGTTCCAGGTGATAACAGATCACAAGAACCTACAGTACCTCCGAGACGCCAAACGGCTCTGTCCCCGTCAGGCAAGATGGTCCCTGTTCTTTTCCCGATTCAACTTCACCATAACCTACCGGCCAGGATCCAAGAATACCCGAGCTGATGCTCTGTCTCGCATCCATGATTCCCACGACTTGCCTGACACACCCACGACCATAATCCCCGAAAACATCATCGTTCAACCCATTGAATGGACTAACCCGCCAGCTGTCGCCACTCCGGAACCCAGATCTCCGCCGGGCTGTCCACCTGGTCGCAGATTCATCCCTAGGACCCAGCGGGTAGATCTAATCCATTCACACATACCTCTCTGGGCACTGGACATCCAGGGGCCAACAACACTCTCTCGCTGCTGACAGACCGCTTCTGGTGGCCGCACATGGCAAGGGATGTGAGAAGGTATGTCCAGGGATGTAAGGAGTGTGCGATGTCCAAGAGTCCACGTCATCTGCCTGCTGGGAAACTCCATCCCTTGCCTGTGCCGAACCGCCCCTGGTCACACCTGGGAGTTGACTTCATGACCGATCTCCCCTCATCTGACGGTAACACCTGTATCTTTGTTATAGTTGATCGATTTTCAAAATTCTGCCGACTGATACCTCTGAAAGGTCTTCCCACAGCCCTAGAGTCTGCCGAACTGCTCTTCAACAAAGTCTTTAGGTACTATGGCTTTCCGGAAGACATCGTCTCAGACAGGGGTCCACAGTTTATTTCACGGGTGTGGAAGTCTTTTCTCAAACTCCTAGGTGTGACCGTTAGCCTCTCCTCTGGATACCACCCTGAGACCAACGGGCAGACGGAGAGGAAAATCCAGGAGGTGGGGCGGTTCCTCCGGACATTCTGTCATGGTCACCAGGACTCCTGGAACCAGTTCCTGGGTTGGGCAGAATACGCCCAAAATTCACTGCGGCAACCCACCACAGGACTCACGCCATTCCAGTGTGTGCTCGGCTTCCAACCACCTCTCTTCCCCTGGAATGGCGAACCATCACAGGTGCCCGCAGTGGATTACTGGTTCCGGGAGAGCGAGAGAGTCTGGGACGAGGCTCACCATCATCTTCAAAGGGCAGTGCGCAGAACTAAAACCACTGCTGATCAGAAGAGGATTCCTGGTCCCACATACACTCCTGGGCAGAAAGTCTGGCTCTCCACAAGAGACATCCGTCTGCGCCTGCCCTCGAAGAAATTGAGTCCCAGGTTTGTTGGCCCCTTCACCATCGTGGAACAGGTCAACCCCGTCACCTACAGACTCCAATTACCACCACAGTACCGTATCCACCCCACATTTCACGTTTCTTTACTCAAACCCTTTCACCCACCTGTGATTCCCTCCACAGAACCTGGTCAGGAAGAGGAACCCCCTCCCCCCTTGGTCCTGGAAGAGGGATCCATCTACTCGGTCCGAGAAATCCTTCTGTCCCGACGTCGTGGTGGTAATCTGGAGTATCTTGTCGACTGGGAAGGCTACGGACCAGAGGAGAGGTCGTGGATACCCAGAGTCGACATTCTAGATCCAGCCCTCATGGAGGAATTCCACCGTAACCATCCTGAATGTCCAGCCCCTCGAGGACGAGGTAGACCACCACGACGTCGGAGGCCTCGGCCCTCAGGAGCGGGCCCTGGGGAGGGGGGTAATGTCACGGATTGGCCAGGTTCTACTCCCTCACTCACACAACGATCACAGTCACCTGATTACTAATCAGACGCACCTGAAGCCAATCACCAGCACCACATATAAGCACACCACACACCTCACTCAGTGTCCGGGCTCGTTTGCACGAAGCGGACTCATTGTGTTTCTCTGTCGAGTTCACAAACTTCAAGGATGACACCTGTAAGATTTTTATTGAAATTAATAACAGTTTGGTGAAGTAACAAGCCTAGTGACATAACAAGTGACGTGACATTCTACATGGCACATAAAATATTTAGTTCCCTAATGTGCAAGACACAGGCAACAGGAAATGAAAAACTCCATGTGATGTTGGATAATTGAGGGGGAAAAAATATTTGCTGATATAATGACAAATACTCGTCCATAAAAAAAAGTGAGGGCCCTTAGAGTAAAGAGCATCCAGATTGGATCTCTTAGGGGTTCTGCACCAGCTTAGCAACTGTCATTGGCTTGTCACAGAGACAAGTGTGATTTCTCAGGACAGCACCAATTTACAGCTCCTTTAACCCTTAAATGCATGAATGTTTCGCCAATCATTATTACATATTCGGGTCTTTAGCGATCCAGACCTATATATCCAGCCCGGATGGATCTCTAACTTCTGCAATAGCAAAAACTCTCTTGATATTTTAGGGACAATTACAGTAGAATAAAATAAAGCATACTTTGTTACCTTTTGAAACTTAGAAGGGTTCCATTTGAGCAGATGATTTTACGATGGCTGTCATTCTCAGAATGCACTTCCACAGTACTAATATTCTCCCATATTCTCAAAGCTATCGTTTTCAATGGCTTCAAAGTCAATATTTTGATTGCTGGCAGCTTATTCACCACATCCACCATCAAATAACAGTGACAGTTATTATTTATTGCGTATAGTAAGCCATTCAAACCAGGTCGATTTTTGCTGATGATATTCTTTTGTTTTATGCCTGCGATAGTTATGAGTGAAACATCACGTCATTATTGTCTATTAAACAGTGCCACCTTGAGGAATAAAGGTGAATTGCACATATTTAGTAATCAGATATTTACATATTTTTGCGCACCTCGGGTCTCTAGTGACCATATACATTTTTTACAATAAAATAATCAGAAAACAGACATTCTTTTATATTTTGTTATTTTTTTCCTGTTACATTGTTTATAATGAATAGATTGAGGAACACTAAGAAAGTTGATGTCAAATTTGAAAAAAATTAAGGAGGGAGAGGGTAGTGAATGACGTCCCTTATATATAGTTGTATCTTAGCAAAACTTTGCGGATATTCATCATCTCATGTTACTCTTCTTTTTTCCCACAGGGTGTTCAAGAAGGCAAGTCCGAATGGAAAGGTAATATTACATTCATTTATTATATCCCTCCTTCATGTCTAATGCTAATATTACTGTCAGGTGTTTTGATTCTGATCCTGCAAAGGTTTTCTGTCAGTGTGTGCACAGCACAGCCTGTTATGAAATGGTTATGACTGAATAACCACAAATATTGAGCAACAAAGTACCTCCTGTTCCAAAATTTGATTTGATGCTTGCGACACGGTCAGCCAGACAGATGGGTCCCGGCTCGCAATGGATGTGCGGTTAGCATATAGCCATGAGTCTATATGTATCATTATCAGGGAGACCTGTGGTGCGCCACAATAGTCCTTGAGCAGGAAGCGGGCGTGGGGCGAATATGAAAGAGGGACATGTGACTCAGCACTCAGCCTTCTGCAAAGCTGGGAAAGGCTTTACTAAGGATCGGCACAAAACAACCATTAGAGAAACTTATATTCAAATAGGACAACTCAGTAATGGGCTTTGATGGAAAATGCACTAAAAAGAGCTCAGAACTTCATAAAAGCATTAATTTTGCTGGGGTCAAGGAAAGATAAATATAAAACTATTTTTGAATTGTTATATGTGTTGTGCTAATACTGGAATTTTTAATTGTCTTTAAGTTAACTGTGTACCTTGGTAAGAGGGATTTCGTCGACCACGTGGATCTTGTGGAGCCTGTCGGTAGGCAATGAGATACACAATTTTAACTAGTTTCACTTCATGTACAGCGATTATGTTACACTGTAATTACATTGTAATTAATAAGTCATAAATATGTATGTATACTTTGTAATTACGTAATGAAGCTGCTTGCAAATACTATTAAAGTGACCAATTTACTAATGTAAATGATTACACTTAATATAATATATATCTAACACAGACACTATAATTAGTGTATAATTACATTACAACCACATTTTTGTCTGCAAAATTATCACTAAAGAAAACACATTTAATCATTTCATTTTTTAAATAGGAGTTTGATGTTTTGATTAAAAATTAAAGCAATAATATAACAATCTTTTGACAGCTAAGCAGGTATTTTTTGCTCTTTCAGATGGTGTGGTTTTAATTGATCCAGAGTACTTAAAAGAGAGAAAAGGTGAGGTTTTCCTAAAGTGCCAGAATATAGCACTAACCAAAATGAGACTTTGCTGAAGTTCCCTGCCTCACAGATTTTTCTCATTATTTCTTGTTTTTTTCTTTTTTAAAGTACTCAGATTTAAAAAGATACCAGCAATCATAAATCAAAGATCTAAGTATGAACTCATACTTATGTCTATTTCCAGGGCTAATATCTGAGCTGTGCTTTCCACATTCATTTTATAGCTGTGTACACTTACTGTATGTCAATAATTGTCCTATTTGTTGCTGGTTTTCTTTCATTAGGAACAAGGAGTACAAAGTTGACTGTAAATCCATTAACCTTACAGTTATTAAGAAGTTTGTTTTTATTCTTCCTCAGTTTTTGTGACACTGACGTGTGCTTTCCGCTATGGACGAGAGGACTTGGACGTTCTTGGCTTGACGTTTCGTAAAGACCTCTTTGTGGCCAACATCCAGGCATTTCCTCCTGTGCCTGAAGAGAAAAAGAGCTTGACACGTCTACAAGAGCGACTGATAAAGAAACTTGGAGAACATGCTTACCCCTTCACCTTTGAGGTGAAACGTCTTATTTTCTTGACACAATGCCAACTGTCATGTTGCATTTGATTTTGATTAACTTTGTGCTACGATTTCATTCTCAACATTAAATGTCAAACTTTTTATTCTCACAGATTCCTCCGAACTTACCCTGTTCTGTCACTTTACAACCAGGGCCAGAGGATACAGGAAAGGTAGGCTTTTCTTCAAATAATGTTTCATGATGTTGGTTTTGATAGATAAGTACAGGGGTTTTGCAGAATTCTGAGTTTCACACACCAGAGTAACATTTTCTTTTTCCTATCTGCTAAGGCCTGCGGGGTTGACTTTGAAGTGAAAGCTTTCTGTGCAGAAAATGTTGAAGAAAAAATCCACAAAAGGTACAGCCTTCCACAATGGCACCCAACTGAGTACCTGACACAAAGCAACACATAAAACATAACCTTTCTTTTTTGCATTTTTGCAACATTGTCGGAATGTCTTTTGGGAAATTATGGGAGAAAATGATTTCACAAAATGATTTCACATTGAATACATTTGACAAAGTGGCTTGTTATGATTACTAATTTCATTTCGTCAGGGTTTTTGTCAGATTCAAATGAGTACACTCCTAAAAATAAAGGTTCCAAAAGGGTGTTTTTGCAGTGATACCATAGAAGAACTGTTTTTGGTTCCACAAGGAACCTTTCAGTGAACAGTTCTTAAAAATAGCTTGAAGAACGTTTTAAAAATGTATAGAACCTTCTTAAACTAAATAGAACCTTTTCTGCATTGGAAAGGTTCCATGGGTGTTCAAAGTTCTTCAAAGACCATTGATGCCAATAAAGAACCTTTATTTTTAAGAGTGTGCACTCTTAAAAACAAAGGTGCTTTAAAAGGTTCTTTAAGCAATGCCATAGAAGAACCATTTTTGGTTCCACAAAGAACCATTCAGTCAAAGGTTCTTTAAAGAACCATTTCTTTCTTACCTTTTTATAATCTGTAGAACCTACTTTTGCCACTAAGAACCATTTGTGAAACAGATGTTTAAGGTTATTTATGGAACCATTTAGACAAAAAAGGTTCTTCTATGGCATTGTGAAGCATTTTTATTTTTAAGAGTGTAGTCTGTCTAACAGGCATTTGTTTATTTAGCCATTTTGTTGAGGAGTTGAGGAATGATGTGCTATTACTTTTCGAAAATGTCTAAAAAAAAACTTATGTAAGGACCAGAAAATCACAAAGACTTGGAGGTTAGGCCAAAAGACAGCGTACATAGCAACATGTTAGAAAACCGCTCACCTTAGCATCACATACCATTGCCCTGGCAAACACTCACAACATAGATTTCGTAAAAGTCAATAAATGTCAAAATTTATAATGTGTATGTCCAATTAACTGCCATTCTACAGGAATTCAGTGCGTCTTGTCATCAGAAAAGTGCAGTATGCTCCAGAGAAGCCGGGCCCACAGCCAATGGCTGAAACCACAAGGCAGTTTCTCATGTCAGACAAACCTTTACATTTGGAGGCCTCACTTGACAAAGAGGTAGGATTGTGTGGTAACTCAGCTGGTCTGAATAAGATTAAATGTCTGACTATTGAGAAAAGACGACATCACAGATGGAGTTCTGATGATTAGTAATCCAAGTTAATCCAATGGCAATGAGGACATCTAGTGATGGAACCAGGGGATTACAACTGAAATCCTGCAGGCACAATGTTATGTGTAGTAGTAGTAGTAGTATATAATAATAATAATAATAATAATAATAATAATAATAATAATAACTTTTTTTTCTTCATTTTTTAATATGTTCTGATGAGCATATAAAAACTCAGAAATTCATACAGACATTATTGAAGCTTCAAATAAAAGGTCATGATAGAACAATTCTAAAAAGACATTTGGCATAAATAATGCTACTATCTGTAACACATTTACCGAAATTAGGAATCTGAAAAATAATTAAATTTATTAATTATAGTTTTAGACTTGGGATCTCAGCATGTCATTAAGGACTTTTGGAGTGTTATTAAATGTATTGGCTGGTCATTGATACATTTTTAATAGATATATCTGGGATCTCTCTCTAAACAGAACAGAAATAGAATCAATCAAAAAATGTTGGTATACATGTTTAAGAATTAAAATTTATAAAAAAAATAAGAAAATTAAGATTTTAGAATTTTAATTGCATTTTTCGAAAAAAAAAAATTGGATCATTGACGACACATGTGACCCTGGACCACAAAACCAGTCTTAAGTAGCATTGCTATATTTGTAGCAATGGCCAAAAATACATTGTATTTGTCGAAAAAAGTTTCTTTTATGCAAAAAATCATTAGGATATTAAGTAAAGATCATGTTCCATGAAGAAATTGTGTAAATTTCCTACCGTAAATATATCAAAACTTAATTTTTGCAAATATGCATCGCTAAGAACTTAATTTGGACAACTTTAAAGGCGATAAACCAATTTGTGGTAGACATCACAGTTCTTTCAGTTGCACGCATAGTGGTGGCAAAAAATAAAGAGGTAAAGTCCATAGAATAAGAGAGAGAGAGAGAAAAAAACAATTTTTGTGCCTTTTGCATGCCAGAATTGGAATGCAAGTAATTTCTTATAGAATACATCAATGTTCATCAAAGATGCCATTTGAAGTTAAACGCAGACGTTTAAATAGACAGACTATGGATGAAAACTGCTATGATTACTCAATATGTCTACATAATATTATCATATGCTGTTTGTTGGGGATACACTGTATTAGCTCTACAGTTACAACATGACATAATATTTATTATTAACATTTTACATAACATTTATTTCTTTTGTCTCACAATTCTGACTTTTTTCTTGCAAATGCAAGGTTCTCCTAGCTCAGACTATATAACTCGTTTTAACTAAACAATTGTGATTTCTCAGGGCAAAAAAGCCAGGGCCAAGGGGAAAGGAGAGAATGCCGAGTTGTTTTTCTGATCAGAATTGTGAGATTTAATCTTAGAATTTAGAGAATAAAGTCAGAATTTAAAAAAAAAAAAAATTTTTTTTATTCTTTTATTCCATGGCTCCATAGACTGCTACTTGAAAACCATCATTTTCTGCAAACAGATAAACTCTGCCCACAAAAACGTCAGCACAGTTTACAAACACTAAATTGGTCTGTTTTCTCAATATTTCTAAATTTTAAAATAGTTGTGTCTCAACCAAATATACATCAATGGAAAGCTTATTTATTCAGCTTTCATATGATGTATAAATTGAAAAATTGTGGTCTAGGGTCACATATATAAATCTGATTGTTGTGAATTTAAAACATTCCGTTTTTATTAATATTATTACAGAAGTTTTTTTTTCTGTTTATTTTATGTGACTGACAAATATGCATTACATTAAGTTGTTAAAATTGTATTATTTCAAAAGGTTTGAAATTGTGTATTCAAATACATAAATCTTAAATATTTAGGCCCAAGTATTTTTTTCAATGTAGATTATAATTTCAATATCAGGCAATATTATTATTATTTTTTAATAACACATACCATACATAGTACATATATATTTTTTTCTTATGCTGCCATTTACTCTTGCTTGCATACTGCTAGTAACTAATTTTCTTTGTGCTTAATGTCTTTCAGATTTACTATCATGGTGAACCAATCAGTGTTAACGTCCATGTCACAAACAACACAAACAAGACAGTAAAAAAAATGAAGATTTCAGGTCATTCAGTTATTCATAGAGGACAGACTTTGTATTTACACTAATTTCTAATTAAGAAACAAATAACCTTTATTTCTATTATTGCAGTGCGTCAGTATGCTGATATCTGCCTTTTCAACACTGCCCAGTACAAGTGTCCAGTGGCGACAGAGGAATCAGAGTAAATACTCTGCAAACTGAACACTCATCTACCATATGAAAACACAACTTGGCATCTGATTAATTACTCTCTGCTTTGTTCCTGTTCTAGTGATTTTGTGGCCCCCAGTGCTACATTTTGTAAAGTATACACTCTCACACCTTTCCTCGCGAATAACCGAGAGAAACGTGGCTTGGCTCTGGATGGCAAACTCAAACACGAAGACACAAATTTAGCCTCAAGTACATTGTGAGTACAATCTTTGATTAAAAAGTGGACTGTGTTTCTTGTAAGGTTTATTAATTCACCTCTCCATAACATTGTTTCTTAAAAGGTTAAGAGAGGGGGCCAATAAGGAAATTCTGGGCATTATTGTTTCTTATAAGGTGAAAGTGAAGCTGGTGGTGTCACGTGGAGGGTAAGTTTGCATTTTGGTCATCCTGTTTGGTGTGTGATGCTAAAAATCGTTCACCCAAAAATGAAAATTAGCCCAGTATTTACTCACCCTCCAGGCATCCTAGGTGTATATGACTTCCTTCTTTTAGACAATCCAATCCAAAAAGTTATATTAAAAATTATCCTGGTATTTCCAAGATTTATAATTGCATGGGCAGGTGTTTCTATTCATCAGTCCAAAACAAGTCCAATAAAGTGAATCCATCCATAAGAAAAAGTGGCTCAAACAGCTCCGGAGGTGAATAAAGGCGTCCTGTAGTGAATCAATGCATTATTGTAAAAACAAAAAAAATCCATATTTAAAGCGTAATAATCACTTTAAGTCTAGCTTGCGCCAACTGGTGGTACACGGAAGCCCTTCTGGGTGGATGACGTAGAATGTCGGCATTGCAAATGTGCCGGTGAACTTCGCACAAACCAACATTTGTTTACAGGAGCAAATGAAGCAAAGTGTACTTACTTTAGCAAAGGAAAACCAGTCTCTTCTTGGCTTATATATTCTTCGAATTCTTCGAAATCTAAAGCATTTTTTTTTTTTTTTTTACAAATCCTCATTTTGTATATATAAATAGTTTTTGGTCTCTTCATGGCACGTTCGCATTCATCACTTCCACATGCTCCCATGTATGACCAGTTGGTCCAAGCTAGATTAAAGTTGTTATAATATTTTTCTTACAAAAATGCATCGATTTGCTACAGGAGGCCTTTATTCACCCCCCAAAGACGTGTGACTTTTTATTATGGATGGATGAGCTTAATTGGACTTGTTTCATTGTCAGTACTTTTTTACTAAAAAAGTAATTTATTATGTCTCTTAGTAACTTTTTATTGAAAGTAATGTGTTACATTTTTAAATCTGGGCAGGGTTTGCTTGTTTGTTTTTAATATAAACAGTTCGAAAGTACAAAAAGTGAAATAAATAAGCCCAAGGCTGAAAGAAATGTAAATTCAAGTCTGCACAGTAGAACTGTAGGAGAGGAAAGTTCAACACTTCTAAGTTTTGCTTATTAGTATGGTTAAATTGGATCAACAAAGGTCAGCAGCAAAAGCATTATTTAATAAAATGGGATTAAATACATAAAGGAAATGATATTTTCTTGTAAATGAAAAAGTAATGTGTTTCTTTACTAGTTACTTGAAAAAGTAATCTGATTACGTAACTCACGTTACTTGTAATGTGCTACCCTCAACACTGACTAGATTTGGACTGATGAAGAGAAACAGCCGCCAATGCAATTCTAAACCTTGGAAATGCCGGGATAATTTTTAATGTAACTCTGATTGGATTCGTCTGAAAGAAGGAAGTTATATACACCTAGGATGCCTGGAGGTTGTTTAAATAATGGGCTAATTTTCATTTTTGGGTGAACTAACATTTTAAGGGGTTGGTTTCTTAAAAGGAAATATGTGACCCTGGACCACAAAACCAGTCTTAAGTCGCTGGGGTATATTTGTAGCAATAGCCAAAAATACATTGTATGGGTCAAAATTATTGATTTTTCTTTTATGTCAAAAATCATTAGGATATTAAGTAAAGATCATGTTCCATGAAGATTTTTTGTAAAATTCCTACTGTAAACCTATCAAAATGTAATTTTTGATTAGTAATATGCATTGTTAAGAACTTAATTTGGACAACTTTAAAGGTGATTTTCTCAGTATTTAGATTTTTTTGCACCCTTAGATTTCAGATTTTCAAATAGATGTATCTCGGCCAAATATTGTCCTATCCTAACAAACCATATATCAATAGAAAGCTTATTTATTGAGCTTTCATATGATGTATATATCTCAGTTTTGTAAAATTTTACCTTATGACTGGTTTTGTGGTCCAGGGTCACATATATTCTATAGGCTTAGTTTCAGTGTAATAAAAGTTTTTTTTTTTAAACATATTATTATTATACAGAAATATTGAATGTTTCAACAATGTTTAGTTGTTTACTTCCCATAAACAATAAATGAAATGAAAAAAGTAATTCAATACATGTGTATACAAATTTTAATATATGTCAATACAAATTTTTATATATATATATATATATATATATATATATATATATATATATATATATATATAAAAGATAAAAACAGACAGGTAGCTAGATAGGTTTGACCCCCTTTATTCATCCCAGGGTTACACTGAAATTACTTTGCTAAATCAATATGGAATATTGTAATAGAAGATCATGTTTATTTATTTATTTTCAGGCTGCTTGGAGATCTTGCCTCAAGGTACTGTGGTCTTTATGTTTATTCCTATCAGAGATTCTTTTTCTTGTGCAAATGTTCGACACCCTTCCCTTAAACCGGATTAAAGTTACTCAATAGTGAATTTCATTGACTAGGACTGACCATATACTGAAGAGTGTGTCTTACACAGCTGATTCCAGCCAATTGTGCACATTAGAGATTCCTATAAGTAGCCAAGCTTTCGGCTGGAAGCACAGACAGGCTCAGACACTTGATAAGATGCCATCAATTACTGGACCATTTGTGCTGATGCTTTTAGGCCAGTGGTTCCAGCACTCTGTTAGCACCTCATGAGTGCTGGGATTGAGGTTTGGGAGCAGCGTATCCTAAATGGCCAGGATTTATTTGGTTATCATGTCTCTTGGATGCATTACTCTCATAATTTGTGCTTCCCTCACTAGTGATGTTGCCGTTGAGCTCCCCTTTACATTAATGCATCCCAAACCATTGGAGGAATCGATCTACAGAGATGGTATGTGCCAGATTGCCTTTTTATCTGCTGTCATATAGCTCTGGTGAACTAGTTTAAAACTAGGATTTTGGATGTGAATTCCAGTGGGTGAGATGTCCATTACCTACAGAGTGTCAATCGATATTCTTTTTTGTAACCTTCTTGTTTTAGCTCCAGAAAATGATGCCCCCATTGACACAAACCTCATTGAATTTGACACAAAGTAAGTGAAAATCTTTACCATGGTGTAATTGGACTTTAACCTACTAAACTGCTTTGAGCTTTGTGCTTATAGAAATTTACACATAATTCTTATGTGTATTTATTTTTTTATTTTTTTATTATATGCTCACAGTAAAACATTAATATTGTAAAAAATAAAAAATGTTATGTGATGCAAAGCCAATTATTATTCATTCAGTGCATGATCTTTCAGAAAGTATTCTAATATGCTGTTTTGGTGCTCAGTTATTATCAGTTATTACTGGTGCTCAATAAATAATAATGGCCTTCATCAACTCCCCACCGTTAACAGAATTCACACAGTGTCCTAACCAGACACAACAAGCAATTTGGCTATCCACACCAGATGCGACACGACAGTGATGTGCACTGCATTGTCATATCTCAAATATCACAGCCAAATATCACTCAAATGTCACAGAAATTAATTGAATTAATTGAAATAAAAGAAGACATTAAACCTCCCAAGATCTCAGCAGAGGATGATTAAATAACTCGAAAAAAGGCATTACCAGCTTCACTTATTACTAACCAGACAGATTTTTTGTCAGCTGTCTACAAAAGGTCTTAATGAGAATTAATGCAGTTTAGATATTAATTACATATTTGAAGTTACCATTATGGCGATCAATGTCAGAGTTCGCTATGGGAAAGAGTTAAACAGCAAAAAACATTTGACATTGATAAGGTTTTTGTGGAAATATAAATCAAATTGATAGTTCAAAAGAATAGCATATATTTGGAATAGAAATCTGTATATCATTTTTGAATAAATGATAGTAAATTCATATATATATATATATACTTATATAGTGCTCTCCACAAATATTGGCACCCTTGGTAAATATGAGCAAAGGCACCTGTGGAAATAAATGCATTGTTTATCCTTTTGCTCTTTCAAAAAATTCACAAAATTCTAACCTTTCATTGAAGTAAAACAATGTAAAACTCATTATGAAATAAATGCTTTTCTCTAGTTCATGTTGGTCACAATTATTGGCACCCCTAAAAATTCTTATGAGTAAAATACCTCTGAAATATGTTACCATTTATATTTACATTTTTTAGCACACCAGGGTGGAGCTAGGAGCATGAAACATGTCCAGCCATGACCTCCATCTGCACAAAATATAAGGAGCACAAAGGCCAAATTCCCTTAATTGTCCATCACAAGGAGTAAAATAAAAAAACATAGTTCTGATAGGAAGAACAAGATTGCTGAGCTTCACAAAATAGAAAGTGGCTGTAAGAAAAGAGCTAAAGCATTGAAAACCCCCATTTCCACCATCACGGCAATAATTAAGAAGTTCCAATCAACTAAAGATGTTGCAAATCTGCCTAGAAGAGAACGTGTGTCTATATCGTCATGATGGATGGTGAGGAGGAGACTTTGAGTGGCCAAAGACTCTCCAAGGATTACAGTTGGAGAATTGCAGAGATTAGTTGGGTCTTCAGGCCAGAAAGACTGAAAAAAAAAAAAATCAAATAGACACTATACTGTATCACCACATGTTGTTTTGGAGGGTTTCATGAGAAATCCTGCTCGCTCATCAAAAAACAAACTCCAGCATATTTAGTTGTCAGTTACGACTAGAACTTTAAACGGGACGGGCTTCTATGGTCAGATGAAACTCAAAAAAGAGCTTTTTCGCAACAAACACTCAAGATTGGTTTAGTGCAAACAGGGATAAAAAGTACTCCATGCCCACATTTAAATAAACTGTTCTGGGCCTATTTTTCTGCCAGAGATCCTGGAAATCTTGTTTAGATACATGGCATTATGGATTCTAGCAAATACTAAGAGATACAAAAATCTAAACCTCACGAAATCTTATAATGGGCCGTGTTTAGATATTCCATCAGAACAATGATTCAAAACAAACACAAAAATGTGTCACTAAGGACAAAATGATGCTTCTGCCATGGCCGTCACGGCCGTTTAGAAAATGAATAGGATGAACTGAAGAGGAGAAGAACCAACATGGAACTGGGAATCTGAAGGATCTGGAGAGATTCTGTTTTAGGGAATGATCTCTTGTTAGGTGAACTCCAAACTCACCAGGCATTATAGGAGAAAATTCAGAGCTGTTATCTTGGGAAAAGGACTTTGCAATTGGGTGCCAATAATTGTGGCCAACTTAACAAGAAAAAACATTTATTTCATAATTGTTTTAGTAGTGTATGAGAAATGTTTCTTGGGCACCAAAACAGCTTAGATTAATTTTTGAAAGATCATAAAACACTAAAGTCTTGAGTAATAGTTGAATAGTCTTATTTATTTTAAATTGTAATCATATTTCACAATATTAATGTTTTTACTGTATTTTTTTTAATGCAGTCTTGATGAGTATAGATTTCTTAATTATAAAAAAAATCTTAATTATTCCAAGCTTTTGATCAGTTGGGTTATGTGAACAAAAAAACGGGTTTAGGGAAACACAACAACTGATGGATGTTTCTCTAATTGTTTGTCCCTAGCGACGATGACATCATCTTCGAGGACTTTGCTCGGCAACGACTGATCGGAGCAAAAGATGACAAAGATGAAGATGAGGAGGGTGCCGATTCACCCAAATTGAATGACAGATAGATATCTAGATAAGAGTTTCCTGTGTTGTGACGATACAAGAGACCCTTTTGAGATAACCTGGAAAAGTGGGACACCCTTTAACACAGTCACAGTGGTGCAGTTGTTGTGTTCTTGTTCACATTCGTCTCTTCCATCCTGCGAGGGTGTAAAATAAAAACTTACGTGTAGAAAATGTGACCTTGTCGTCAAAGCGATTAGAAGGTGAGGTTTTAGTTGATAGGCAGGCCACTGAGCGCCTCGGGTATTTGAGGGTCTTTTAGGGTTGAGGCAATGGCTTCTCATCATAGCTAAATCAAACGTCAGTGGTAGCATGCCTTTGTTGTTGCTTTGTTTTATAGATTCTTCCTTTGGCAAGAACAGAGGAAGAGTTTAAGGGCCGTGACTTAGTATTGAACCATATTTAATGTATGGAATTTGTTGTTTTAATTGCTGTAAAAGGAACTGGATTTAGTATTTTTATTATAAAAGCTGCCAAATTGAATCATCTTTATAATGTCTCATATCTCATCGAGTTTTTTAATCAGTCTTTTTTTGTTTGTTTGTTTTATTTTTTGGGAGAAATTATATCTAAAAGCTGTCTTACCTAACAAAAGCTATGGATACACTACTGATAAAAAGACTACATGACACAAAGCAAACTTTTTTCCTCCTAACAATCTTCAGTTATTTCTAAAAGTGGGTTTCTATGAAATCATTTAATTATAAACTATACCTATATATCTTTAAGGGGACTATATATTGCTATAGGATATTTTTACATAATTGAAGCTTCTCATACAGAGCACCTATGAATAGTCATGAGCTACAAACATTCCAGCTACAATCTCTATTCTGATTAAAGTATTTGTATACTTGAACCTGTCTCCTCTCAGGAACAGAAAAGAACTTGAGGAATGTACTGATATTTTCACCCATTGAGAGCTTTCAAGCTTCAGTAATGATTGA
The DNA here is from genome assembly GCF_049309525.1 of Garra rufa. Lineage (NCBI taxonomy): Eukaryota > Metazoa > Chordata > Actinopteri > Cypriniformes > Cyprinidae > Garra > Garra rufa. Next base: position 35,737,051 of record NC_133374.1, read on the forward strand.
AAAACCATCCCTTAAATTTGTGCCTTATGCACATCATATGAATTGTTCTGAATTAATAGGTTTGTGTGAAGAAGAGATCAACATTTATGTTATTCACGAATAATATTTCTAGCACTCTGGAGCTAGATTAGATTTTAAATGGATTATTTAATAATTTATTGTTTGATTTTGTTAACCAGATCAACTGTTTCATTGAAAAGATCAGACTTGAAAGAACAACTTGTTGAACTGAGAATTTATTGAACTGTTTCTCCAACATTTTAAGGTCAACTATTGTTCTCTTTTTAGAGCTGCTTTACAGCAGAATTGAATTTTATTCACACTGCTGAAACACAATTTTTCTGTTCATCATTATCAAGCTGCTTTGATACAATCTGTATTGGATAAAACGCTAATTTCTAAAGGTGACTGTATTTTAACTAATCAAAATGATGTCAATGCACAGACTCACATGGAATGCTTCTATACTTGTAAGATGCTTTTACCCCATATGTTCCTTTTTGAAGCTTGAAAGTCCTCCAGTCCCTCATTGTAAGTGCATTGAAAAAACAACCAGCACATTCTTTACATTTCTCTTGTGTTCCAGGAAAGAAATACAGGTTTTAAAACAAATAATAGTGAATAAATGATCACAGAATTTACATATTAATTTAAATCTTCTATGGACTGTTTCATACATGAAATTCTAGGCTCATCCAGTAATTCTCTGAACTGGAGAGAGCAACTAAAACTAAATGACACTTGATTGGAAATGTAGCCATTTATACATTGCAAAGATTATGTGCTTTCTATATGAATGAGGCCTTGACTTACTGCATGAAACATGTCAAAAATTTGTATGTTTTGTGAATGAAACATTTTGTAAAAAAAAGAAAGAAAGAATGATGGATTGTTCAGTGAACTGATATAAATATTATTCCCATGTGCTGGATAAACCACAATTATAAAAAGAATAAACTTGATTATTGGCATAAGGCAAGAAAATGATGATTCAATGTTAGAAGAAATTACAATATATTAAATATATAATGTATATATCAAAGTCTTTGCTTCTTCATTTTGTTCTATGTATTCACAAAAAACAAATCAAGCGATATTTAATGTAACTTCTAATTAGGTACAATATACACTTCAAATGAAGACTTTGAAGTATTTGGACACGTTACCAATGTTAGTGGATCAAACAGTTAATGTATAATGCACTACAGTCCTTGCAAGCACAAAGGAGATCTCTATTATGTCTATTTTCATTGCATCAGTTCAAATTAAGCCCTTCTGTACCACAAACAGTAAAGTATGGTACTGCAGCAACACCAAGGTCATGGACTTGATTCCCAGAAAGAGCAAGAACTGTGTGAAACAATGTGTACCTTGAATGCAATGTTGCATTGGATAAAAGCCTCTGTCAGATGCATAAATGTGAATGTCTAAGACAATGTTTTCATTTCACTGTGATTTTGATGAAACAGTCAGCATGTGATTGATGATTTACAGTATGATCACAATGTGATAGCTCATTCCAAGCTGTAGCACAAAATCAAAACTTCTTGTTGTTTGGCTTAAAATGGTAAACAGAGTATGAATGTCGAACCGATTGTCGGGGTCTGTACTATGGTCTCAAATGGTTGAAGAGGATGTATTGTAGTATTAGCTGATCCAGATCAAACATCTGGCCTGGATGCAGACTGAATCAAGCAGGTAACCTCAGGAAGGTGCTGAAAATGAGACAGACAGAAACTAATGCAAGCCATTTGCTAAAGACAACTTTATTCATGCCTGAAAGGCCAGTGATGCACAATGAAAATGCCCATAAGGATGTCACCATGCCTCTAGTAGAGTGTACATATAAACTTGCAGGCAGAGCCAGATCTTTACTTTCATATGCTGTAGAAATAACCTCCACATTCCACTGTTTAGCACCTTCTCATGGACCGGGTTGGCAAAACATACAGAAAGCTGGTCAGTGCACTGCTTGTGTCTGTAAAACCCACACAGCTTTCTGATCCTGCATAGACACCAACCAGTAGGTGGTGGCAAGGATTAATAAGTCAATCACAGAATCATTCATTCTACCCAATGTTTCAAACTGGCTGATTTATTCACGAACTCTCAATCTCAGTGCTTCTCAACACTAAATGGATGTTTTCTCTTTAATTATTTTCTCGTTCTTCTGACCTCCAGCCCATGCCCCAGATATTGAACAAAGTTAGCTCATGCCTGCTGATGTATATAGGGCCCAGACTTCCTAGTGATGCCACTGGTGTGTGTGAAGGTGTGTGAGCTATTGCTTGTCCTAGAGTAGGAGTAGAAAAAGTATATGCTACCTATGACCTGAAGAACATTATCCCCACTGTCAAACATGGAGGTGGAAACATTATGCTTTGAGGGTGTTTTTCTGCTAAGGGGACAGGACAACTGCACCACATCAGAGGTCATAATACAGTCATATCTTGGGTGAGAACCTCCTTCCCTCATTGAAAATGGGTTGTGGGTGGGTATTCCAGCATGACAATGACCCAATACACACCCCCAACAAAGGAGTGGCTCAAGAAGAAGCACATTAAGGTCCTGGAGTGGCCTAGCCATTCGAAGGTTTGAGTTGCTAAATGTCAGCTTCAAAGCCTTAATGACTTGCAGAGGATCTGTGGGACAGGAGTGGGGACAAAATCACTCCTGAGATGTTTGTAAACCTGGTGGCCAACTACAAGAAATGTCTGACCTCTGTGACTGCCAACAAGGGTTTTGCCACCAAGTACTAAGTCATGTTTTGCGAAATACTTATTTCACTCAAAGTGGTCATCGGATGCTAAACTAACTTTTACATATTTGAACATTAATGTGTGTTGGCAGTTTGTGTTCACAACCACCCTACAATGATAAAAATCCACCCAGTGGTATTTTTTTTATCTTTAAAAGTAATATCCCTTTTTAAAATCAGGTCATTCTCAGCTTCTTGTCGGTGTGATGACACACAGACAGAGGCCGCTCCCATGATAGTTGATTGACATGAGCACCTTACATTAGACTCACCCTTACTGAGCTGAAACAGTCCGACTCCGATTGCCATTGTGTCGACTCAGGTGCAGACAAGAATGTCTCAGAATGAGCGATTAAGGTGTTCTGTTGTTGGATGTAATAATGAACATAGCAGTCGTCATTTACCCCTGACATCCGAGCTTATGCTTTGTAGCATACTCCCCGAATGATGGTCAGCAACTTTAACTGATGGGTTTGTTGATTTTTTATTAAATCAAAGCCAACACCAACGTAAGAGCTTGTGCCATTTCGGAGGGTGCTAAACATGCAGAATAACCTTAAGCCTTGTTTTAAGTCTGTTTTCAGCTAAACAGCGATCACCATCTGTCCTACCTATAACGTTACACTCCCGTTTTCTTTTTACTTCCTGGTAGAAACTAACGTAAGGTAGCACGTAAATTTCAAAATAAAGGTTCTTCAAAACGAAACATCAATTGAAATATACAAATGGAAGTATAAAATAAATGTAACATTAACTATCAAAGAACCAACAATAATATTATCCCTTTTACAAAAATAAATTAAATATAGGTCATTTACACTCCCACCAAAATTAAGAGCTAAGTATTGCGAATAATTTTCACATTAGAAAATGACCTGCGAATAAACTTAAAACTTCATCAAAACCCTTTAGAAGTCTTTAAGCCTCCAACAACAGAACTAACTTCTGTACAGGTCGCTCCAATATGGAAAGCTTACTTAAGCGTTTACCATCTTTGGTTAGTCTCTTGTCTCCTACTGAGATTTTCACTCTCCTTACAAGTCCATCCTTTCCTTCAACAATATCCACAACTTTGGCAAGTTTCCACTCGCAACGAGGTGACGATTCATCCATGTCCATCACAACATCACCCACTTGTAAATTCCTTTTTGGGGAATGCCATTTCTGTCTCGCCATGATACTGTGGAGGTATTCTGGTTTCCAACGACTCCAAAATTGCTCCGCCAGATACTGAACCTGATGCCATCTCCTGGCTCCATACAGATCCTCCCTCGGGAATGTGCCAGGTGGGGGCAGTGCTGAGATGGGTTTCATTTGAATGAGATGATTCGGGGTCAATGGCTCTAGACTGTCTGGGCTAAACAGAGTGTCTACAGTGAGTGGCCTGCTGTTGACTATGGCCATTACTTCATATAGCACAGTCCTTAGTACAGAGTCACGGAGTCTGTTGTGAGCTAATGCTAGGATTGAACTGAGTACACTTCTGACCGTCTTGATCTGACGCTCCCAAACCCCTCCTGCATGACTCGAGTGAGGAGCATTCATAACAAAGTCGCACTGTCTTTGTGAGAGAAATGAGCTTAATCTCTCCTCGTTTAACTCTTGTAGGGCTGCTTTGAACTCGTTTTTGGCACCAATAAAATTTGTACCTTGGTCGCACTGAATTTGGCGAACAGCACCTCTGATGGCTATGAAACATCTCAAGCTGTTGATGAATGCATCAGTGGACATGTCCTCTAACATCTCTAAATGGATGGCCCTTGAACAAAAGCATGTGAAGAGCAAACCATAACGTTTGTGTTGTTTCCTTCCTTCTGTTGTTACGAAAGGACCAAAACAGTCCATTCCGCAATAAGTGAATGGCGGCGAAGGTTCCAGGCGTTCTTCGGGTAAGTCACTCATTCTTTGACCTTCTGGTGATCTTCTAAGTCTGCGACAAACAACACACTGACGTATACATGAGGATACAGCTCTACTCATACTTGGTATCCAATAACCACTGGATCTGATTGCATTTGCTGTTAGGCCTTTACCTTGATGCTGAATTTTCTCATGGTGGTGTGCGATAATCAGCTTTGTGATGTGATGTTCCTTGGGAATGACAATCGGATGTTTAAGTGAGTCACAAAGAGTTGAATGGTGAAGTCTACCTCCCACCTTTACAATGCCGTTAGGGTCCATAAAGACGTCAAGTTGATAGAGTTTGTTGCCCTTTGTCAATTGATTCCCCTTTTTTAAATGCTCAATTTCTTTGCCATATGCTTGTAGTGCCTGGAGCCAATCAGACATGAAATAACTAGTCATATTCCTTAAATGACGTCTCCCCCATGATTAACACCTATGTGCTATGAGCCAGTCCTTTGTTCACTATCCAGCTCATCCCCCCACCATCAAGATAGACTTTCCTTATTCAGACATGCAGTCCCACATACAGTTATATAGAAATGTACACGTATCAATGTGTTACCTTTTCTTATATTGTTGTTTCTGTTATGTATGTCGGCCTCAAACATTAATCCGCAATAGGTGAATTATTGTGCATGCTAAGACTCACGTTTAGAATCACTCAGTCAACCGAGAAGATTCATAGATCATGTTTGGTGTCTATGAGCAGCATTTATTATTCCCTAAATGTTAATGTTTGTGGCATCCTAATAACTCCTTGCTTTATATGTATTATTGAACTTTTGAAAGTTTTGTGGCCAAACAACCAATCAGCTTCCACATGCGAAACAACATTTTGAGAGACAAAGACTTTCAATCTTCCCTCCAAAACTCAGATCAACCGGATTGGTCAAGGTCCAACTGTGGGCGTGAACGACCTACAGGTTTATAAACCTTCCCTCATCTCTCTCACTCCTCTTGCTCTTGCCTTCGGGACACAAAGACACGTCACCCGCACCTCCCCCCAGATCCATGGGGGGGGGGGGGGGTCTCACCTAGCGGAGGAGATGATGAGGCCTGCGATACTCTCAAGGAACTGGAAAGGACTTTCTGAACCGAACACAAACGGAACAATGCACAACAACAACAAGCTTGCAAGTATCCGTCCTTTCTACAAACGTAGATAGCTGCGTTTAAGGCGTTTTATAAAAGAAACGATTTCAGGATGTTCAGAACCGTTTCATTCCTGTCCCTTTGCAAACTCACTTTCTGTCTCTCTCTCTCTCTTACTCTCTCTCTCTCTCTCTCTCTCTCTCTCTCTCTCTCTCTCTCTCTCTCTCTCTCTCTCTCTCTTACTCTCTCTCTCTCTCACGCGTTCTCTGTCTATTTGTGTTTTATGTACGTTTGTCTATGTGCGATCGTTTGTAAGTAGAATAGTTTAATAAACAACCATATATTCACATATAATGATTCTCGGTGCTGAATGCTTACATTACAGAGTCACTTAAACTGTTTCGATCTCATATTGCTACCTTAAGCCCTATTCTGTTCAATTGTTTTAACTCCGTTCTGGTTAGTAAAAACGCGTTGCCGTGACGACGGGCCAACGTCAGAGTAATGGGTATCGCTGAATAATTTGCTGGACAAAGAAACCAGTCGATATCATTATTACTGTTACTGATCAGAAACTGGAAATTGCGTATATTTAATGACGATTATTATACACGATTTCCTGTGAGTTAAACTACTTTCCCTGACTGAAATGTATGTTTTAAATAACTCATTTCATCCTTTTCATTGGTCGTAAGACCTGGTGGAGTTTGCAGTGTATATGTGATGAGAGAAACAGTCTCATGCATATACACACATATATTGATCATCTTAAATTCTTTGAGCTAACCAAAATTCTCTACATTAATTGGCGTTAGAATGCGGGGCAGTTTTAAACTATGTGATGTGAGCGGCTCAGGAATAGTTTGTGTGTCTGCATGCTTGTTTATTCAAACTCGGCTCGCGACTCGCGTCTCTTTTGTTTGTGTGTGTGTGTGTTAGAACGGTGTGGCCAAGCCCACCTTTAACACCTTCACAGATGTTTGAGCCTCTCGCACAGAGAAACTAAACCGCTGTTGAAGATGTAACTTAACTGCAGTTTATATATTGACCCTATAAAACGAAGCAATCTTTTATAGCGCGTCTTAAAGCCACCCTAAATTGAGCGAAGAAAACCTCTATTTTTGCGTGAAGAAGCTGATTGAGCGATGTTCCTCTTTCACCTTACAAAGGCCATATCTTTATATTTTGAGTGTAGATAGATTAGCCATTGATGTGCACTCCAATGCTAATCAGCTATCTTGCTCCTTTGGGTTAAAACCTCAGCTTAGCTAACTGATTAGGTTGACCCCGTTTGCTCGTCGAATAGATTTAATATAGTAAACAACTTCGCGTTATTACTGTACAAATCTTGATCGAGTGTTATTTATTTGTTTTGTGCAAAGCACACACAAGTCTTGTGTCAGCAGGCTGACTCAAGATCAAGGTGCACGCATCGTAACTAAGCAACCTTTTAATAGTGTAAGCATCCTATTAAGTTAAAGTTTGCAAACACATGTAGCCTACCTGTGTTCAGTAAAACGGACACAAGAAATATACACCCGCGATAACGCGTCGGCCATGGTAACTGCGCTTAGATGCGCGTTCAAATCCACACAAGGTGGAATCTGAAATCCCGCATAAAAGGTATTTCCTTCTATTAAAAGATAGAAGTCTGTCTAAAACCTCTTCCAATACCTATGCCTGATTTCATATTATTTATTTATTTTTTTTTATTTTATTTTATTTTTTTTCTTTGAGCAACAACGCTTATAGATAGTCCCAGTCAGTCTCTCCCTTCTCTTTTCCTTTTGATGTTACATTATTAATTATTGTTATTTAAACCATAATGATAATTAACATAATGTATGTTTTTTTTTTTTCTTGTGTGTGTGATTTAATTTTAATTATTTCACCGCCTTAGATCCAACTCTCCCTTTAGCAATTATAATTGTATTTGCTCATTTTAAATTTTTGATTAAACAGTCTTGATTTAAATTTAAACTTTGACCAAATCGATCAAGTTGCACTCTCACTACCCCGGGTAATTCGGCCCATCCCAGGGGGGCCTTTCTCTCTTTTGCTCTCTCAGCTCTGCCATTTCCCAGGTGTGACGACTCCATAGCGCCCCCACCCGGTGGGCCCCGTCACTGACCTCAGGGCTGGCAGTCAGCTCACTTTCTCTCTTTTGCTTTAACCCTTTATACCTCTCTTTCTGATGGATTTTGTTTTTATTTTTCTCCCTATTAGAGACTGAACCTGTCTGAACATCAGTGAAATCTTTTGGTAACTACACCGATGAACTGAATAGCTCTAAAGTTAATCGCTCATCATTAAGTTTACTCATAGTTTCCTGTGTTTACCCACACAAACTATCTGACCCCTTCTTTACAGCTAGGATAATAAGCGTTTAGTTTGCGTCACCATCTGATGACATCAGTTAAGGCGCAACACATAGCAACATTTTAGCTCATTAGTTCTGTACGGACTTGCATTGGCTCGTTGTGCTTTGTCTCTCCCTCTCTATTTGTGTCAACATGTCACCATCCAGTCTCGCCATCCAGTCCAGACAAGGCAAAGAGGCCATCCTGCCCTGGGTCTAGTGACTACAGCCCCTGAGCGGAGAACAGCCGGACGACCGCGCACACAGGCGAATGGATCACGATCCAGTCAAGAGCTACGGCTGCAGAGAACCAATCAACTCATCTACAGCCCGGACCATCAGTGACCACGCCCTCAACAAGATCGTCTGACTAAAGCCGCAGCGGAGAAAGCTTCACCCACGACGGAACCAGGACAGCGCGCAGAACCGCCTAGACCATCTGGATGTTCAGAGATAGCGGATGAAGAGGACAAGGACCTACACGAGGAGAGAGGAGAAAAGCTTCAAGACACGCCTGCAACACCCCCACAGACTGAGCGCAGAGAGCAGTACAGGAGAACACTCCTAAACAGCGGAAGCTCTCTTTACAATGAACCCAGCACACCTTAAAGAACTCAAGTTCTTGCAGATAACAATATGAACAAACAGGAGAGCTCAACACAAAATCTCTCCCGGGCCTAACAGCCCACCGTTCACACCTCACACGCCAGCAAGCTGGCCGGGAATCTGACAGCTGTCACCACAAAACGCTGTCTTCCTGAACACTGCAGTAGGCTACAACACACGCCTGTCTGCAAAACATTGACTTTTAAGCAAGAACATTTGCCCAGTGTGACCACGAGACAGATCTGCTTAGCTCCACCTCCAGCTAACAGGACCCCAGCCATTTGTACCAGCAGTCAAAACTGTCAAAACTGAATACAGCAGCTAAGAACACGACTGCTACGACCAGCATCTGAGCCTACGTGAGACAACGCGACAGGCACCAAGGGAAGATGGCATCAACGCCAGAAAATCTTTCCCCTCAGATATCCACATCACACTGTGAGTCACCACCCAAATGCTACAGCCTTCTTCCGTACAGCGATTGCTCGATTCAGCGGACTCTACAGACCGCCGGAAAACAGCCAAGCACCAGAAGGCAATAAAGATTAGCAAAGTGATTGTCCAGCTGCCCCATGCCAAGGGGGGACGTCTGACTGACCAAGGTGAACAAACATACAGTGGTGTATGGGAGCTGAACACGCAGCGACATCACTGTGTGGGAGTGATCTGAGATCAGTGCAGGCCAACACTGAGGACACCTGTGCTCTGAACTTAACCTGGAATAGACAATGCAAAACCTGCTACTTCCTGTTTCTCACAGCCCTACGATACTCCCTCAACTGCGAGAAAGCCTTGCTAGATAAGATTACTCCCAGATGTTTACACTCTGGCGAACGAACTACCTGCATTCACCAAAAGGGGTCACTGTTCGGCTCAAAACACAGTGTGGCTAAAACCGTAACGGTGCACACACATTCAATGGAATACGTGAAGCAGTGCCCACTCTAGAAGCCACACCCCCTTTTTCTGAAAAGTCATCTTTTGCAGTGTACATACCGTAAGGTATTTCAAAGACTTTAAACAATTCCGTCATGAAGAGCCCTAAGAGAAAATGGCCACTCCGAAGTGGACCTCACCACGCACCTGACACTAACCGCCAGTGCCAAAGCTGCTCTCCAAATATGACGATGATGTAGAACTAATGTCATGTACAAGGCTCTCAGCAGAGCCCAGCACCCAGATGACAACAGCTGCGCTGCACAAACCATCCAGCGATGTGCCAATCGCACCAGAAGACAGAGGGAATCACAGAGACCTGCCACCAACGTGTGATGTTTATAACTATCAATGCCTGCAGACCAAGGGTCCCACGCACACAAACCCATGTGCTTATAGACCAAAGAGCGAGGCAAGACACGCCCAGAGCAGGTACCTAGTGGAAAACGACAAGCCTGTCCCACTGCAACACCTTAAGCCGGGCCACCTGACATCACAGCACGAGTGACGGCAATCGGATCAACCCTTGTGTCGCAGCAACTCACAAGAACTCCCTCTTAAAATTGCTAACCTGCATAGATCCAAAGTAGACTAAGCTCAGTTTCAAACAACAACACTCAGTTTGAAAGAGCCGAGCATCAACACCTGCTTCAGACAAGCATTGCCATCACAATAGGAACATTACATGCTATTCGTGGAAAAACAGTGAAAGGCCCAGTAAAAAACTGAGGGATTTTGTGGCACCATAAGGTTTTCAACAACAAAAAACCCACCCACCCAACCCAAGCATCGCTTCTAAGCCACAAGCAAACCCCTCACGCTGCTACGCCGCCTGCATCACACCCATGCACACTGGCTCCACCTACAAAATAGCTCTGCTAAAGCAGCCTCTGCCAATGCTGACACTCAACCTTGCACTGTCCGACCACACTAAGGCACTAAGCCGAAAACAACTCAGTGATGTCACACACATGCCGCATCTAGATGACACATCCTCACATTTGTTCCTGATAACCAAACACCGCCACAGCTCCCAGCTTTCCAGGAACAAAGGGGGGTCATTGCTGATGTATGCCCAAGATGCACCGTGCAGAATACACCAGAGTACCAAAGCCACTACCAACGCAAAAGTGGCGCACTGCCCAGCATGCAGCGACAGAGGACATCAGAATATGCTAAGTTTGACTCCAGCTCGAACCAGTGGATTTCAAACGACACAGCCTCTCTATGATGCAAAGCAGACAGGTCGGACCTCAAAATGTGGATGTAACCTACACAAAGGTCAACGAGAAACATCTATAAACGTTTCCCACCAGATGGCACCAGAAACGACACCCGTGTCAACTAAGAGACCACCCGTGTCACCACCTACATTGCTCACCAGTACTTCAGTGAAACATGCCTGAGTGCGACACCTGCATCCAAAGAGCGCAGGAAGCCAAAAGCATGCCGCAGCCAGCGAGATTCACAATAGGAACTGTGAACCAGCGTGTCTCGGACATCCAGCCCTGCCACTCACCAGGACCAACTGGAGACTCAGCAGAGTACAGAGAACGGCATCCTTCAGCCTAAAGCAGCCAATGGCCTGCAATGGCAGAGAAAGGAACAGCAGGACTGCGACAAATGGACAACTCACATCCAGCCTGGACAACCAGGAGCTGAGCAGCATCATCTTCTCCTTGGCCCACACCCTCAAGGGCCTCAGACAGGAGGTAAATGAACTGAACCTGCAATTCTCCGAGTACCAAAATTAACCGACACCCACAAGGACAGCTGGACACGCCTGCTTTTCCAGAACAGAGTTTCTGATGCTAACAAGGAGCTCCTTGAATGAAACTCCACTGAGAAGTACTGAAAGATAAACTTCTGACTCCTTGCCCAACGCAACACCGCATTAGACTTCCTAAAAGGAAAAAGCATCCCATAAGACCAGCCGACACCTCAGGAGCAGCCAGACAATGTTGAGTGGAGCAACGGGCCCACAGGCCCAACAGCAAAACCCCTACCAACACCACTCAGACCCGCTCAAGTCAGTGTCGACACCCCCAACATCAGACGCCTGATGACATTTGAGCAAAACAGCGGGATAACAGACACCTGCTGCCCTCCTGCACCCTAACCGGGTCCGTCTGAAACTTTCTTTACACTACAAAATCTTTACGACAATTCTCTGCGAACCCTGGAACTACCTGCCCTCTCAAAAGTGAGAGTCCAACCAGCGATTCCAGACTGCAGGGACCACAGATACTAGATAACAACCACCTGACACAGACCAACCTGGGTCAGGATGACAAGTGACAGTGCCTCGACACCTGTTGCACAAAGCTCGAGGACCCATACCTTGCCACTGTCTACATTATCACACCTGATAACGTCGACCACGGCACCACAGCCACTCCTTGAAGCACCAACCTCCAGAGAGCCACCTCTCTCTTCCAGCCATGAGTGCCGGGTGCATGCCTGATTGTTCCGCACCTTTGACGTCGCTCGCTGTTGTCTGTTGGACGGACAACAACGTTCGAAAGAGGGGATATGTAGTGCCTGGAGCCAATCAGACATGAAATAACTAGTCATATTCCTTAAATGACTTCTCCCCCATGATTAACACCTATGTGCTATGAGCCAGTCCTTTGTTCACTATCCAGCTCATCCCCCCACCATCAAGATAGACTTTCCTTATTCAGACATGCAGTCCCACATACAGTTATATAGAAATGTACACGTATCAATGTGTTACCTTTTCTTATATTGTTGTTTCTGTTATGTATGTCGGCCTCAAACATTAATCCGCAATAGGTGAATTATTGTGCATGCTAAGACTCACGTTTAGAATCACTCAGTCAACCGAGAAGATTCATAGATCATGTTTGGTGTCTATGAGCAGCATTTATTATTCCCTAAATGTTAATGTTTGTGGCATCCTAATAACTCCTTGCTTTATATGTATTATTGAACTTTTGAAAGTTTTGTGGCCAAACAACCAATCAGCTTCCACATGCGAAACAACATTTTGAGAGACAAAGACTTTCAATCTTCCCTCCAAAACTCAGATCAACCGGATTGGTCAAGGTCCAACTGTGGGCGTGAATGACCTACAGGTTTATAAACCTTCCCTCATCTCTCTCACTCCTCTTGCTCTTGCCTTCGGGACACAAAGACACGTCACCCGCACCTCCCCCCAGATCCATGGGGGGGGGGGGGGGGTCTCACCTAGCGGAGGAGATGATGAGGCCTGCGATACTCTCAAGGAACTGGAAAGGACTTTCTGAACCGAACACAAACGGAACAATGCACAACAACAACAAGCTTGCAAGTATCCGTCCTTTCTACAAACGTAGATAGCTGCGTTTAAGGCGTTTTATAAAAGAAACGATTTCAGGATGTTCAGAACCGTTTCATTCCTGTCCCTTTGCAAACTCACTTTCTGTCTCTCTCTCTCTCTTACACTCTCTCTCTCTCTCTCTCTCTCTCTCTCTCTTACTCTCTCTCTCTCACGCGTTCTCTGTCTATTTGTGTTTTATGTACGTTTGTCTATGTGCGATCATTTGTAAGTAGAATAGTTTAATAAACAACCATATATTCACATATAATGATTCTCGGTGCTGAATGCTTACATTACAGAGTCACTTAAACTGTTTCGATCTCATATTGCTACCTTAAGCCCTATTCTGTTCAATTGTTTTAACTCCGTTCTGGTTAGTAAAAACGCGTTGCCGTGACGACGGGCCAACGTCAGAGTAATGGGTATCGCTGAATAATTTGCTGGACAAAGAAACCAGTCGATATCGTTATTACTGTTACTGATCAGAAACTGGAAATTGCGTATATTTAATGACGATTATTATACACGATTTCCTGTGAGTTAAACTACTTTCCCTGACTGAAATGTATGTTTTAAATAACTCATTTCATCCTTTTCATTGGTCGTAAGACCTGGTGGAGTTTGCAGTGTATATGTGATGAGAGAAACAGTCTCATGCATATACACACATATATTGATCATCTTAAATTCTTTGAGCTAACCAAAATTCTCTACATGCTTGTTTTTGCAGATCCTTTATAATGACCTGTTCTGCGTTTTGCTGTTCACTCACTGTGGTAAGTTTGTTGGACTTAATTTGCTTAGCTCAACGTACTAAGCGGGCCACTGCCTTTATGGCTCTGGACCATGATGAGAATTTGATCAGACGGTCTGCAATACTGAGAGGTTCTGATGATGGTAACACCGAAGTTTGTAAGGTTTGAGCTTGTCTGATCTCTGGATCTCCAATTGTCAGATCTGCCGTTACATTTTCAAACATGCATATTTCTCTTTCCCATAGGAAAGCGGGACCTGAGAACCAGTCAGATTCAAGCAGCTCACTCACTGTTCTCCCTCGAGAAGCTCCGTCTGCTGGATTCTTGTCTGTAGGCACATAATGCCATTGTTGAGGAGTGGTGCTATTGCGAATCTTCTGAACTCTGTTCGCAACGAACGTATGAAAGCGTCTCGAGTCATTGTTGATGTAGCTCAACACCACTTTGGAATCGGTCCAAAAGTACTCTTTAGTGAAAGCAAAACTCATCTCTTCTCTGAGTATGTCACTAATAGCAACTGAGACAACTGCTGCAGTTAATTCAAGCCTTGGAATTGTAGTTAACTTTGTAGGAGCGACACGAGCCTTTGCCATCACTAAAGAACAATGAGTTTCGCCTTTCTGATTTTTGACTCTCAGGTAAGAGCACTGTCCATACCCGCTGGTACTTGCATCAGAGAAATGATGCAATTCTCTCTCTATGACTTCTCCAAAATTGATTGGCACATAACATCTGGCTATGCGTATCCTTTCCAAATTAGAAAAATCACGTTGCCAACTCTCCCACCGTGGCTTCAGCGTATCTGGCAGATGCTCATCCCAGTCAACACCTTGGCGACACATTTCCTGCAAAATCTTCTTTCCAGTAAGAACGTAAGGTGCTAAGAAACCAAGAGGATCGAAGACGGAGGCAACAGTCGCTAATATGCCTCTACGTGTTCCTGGCTGATTCATTAGAGTGTTGTTGAACCTGAAACTATCCTCTTCCACACTCCACTGGATTCCAAGCGCTCGTTCTACTTGTGTGTCTGAGAAAGTAAAATCCTTTGTCTTTGTCTCTGTTGCTCGTTCTGATGAGGGTATACTCTGTAGAACGGTCTGGCTGTTTGAGATAAATTTGTGAAGACGAAGACCCCCTTTTGCGCATATCTCTCTTGCCTCTTGTGCCATTCGAACGGCCCTTTCCTCAGTATCAGCACTTGTGACGCCGTCATCCACATAAAAGTCTCTTGCTACAAACTGAGATCCGACTGGAAGCAACAGTTCATTTTCTTTGGCTAAATACTTCAACGCGTAGTTTGCACAACCAGGTGAAGATACAGCCCCAAAAAGATGGACCTTTAATCGATAGTCTTGAGGTTGCGTGCTGACATCTCCATCCTTCCACCATAAAAATCGTAAGTAGTCACGATCCTGTTCTGGTATGTGAAATTGATGAAACATTTTCTCTATATCGCAAATGAAGGCTATTGCGTGTTGTCTGAACCGTAGGAGGACTCCTATGAGGTTGTTTATCAGAACCGGCCCTGGAAGAAGGTGATCATTTAAGCTGGTGCCACCACACCTTGCTGAGCAATCAAATACGACCCGCAGCTTATCAGGTTTCTTTGGGTTGTATATTCCGTGATGGGGAATGTACCATCGTTCACCTGAGGTTCCCTTTTCAAGCACTTGTTCGACATCACCCCTCTCGATGATTTCATTTATGTATGTTGTGTAGTCTGCCTTGTACCTTTCCTCTTTGCTGAATTTCCTTCGAAGATGATCAAGCCTCTTCTCAGCGAGTTTTCTATTGTCCGGTAGATGTGGTCGCTGTCTAAAAGGTAAGGGCATCTCATAATGTCCCTGCTCGTTTTTCTTTATGCTTCCCCTGAGTTTGTCTAAAAACAAGAGATCTTCCTGAGAAACTACTTTGTGATCTTTGACATCCTTGAAATCCGACTCCAGAGCGCCAAGCACGTCCATGGGTGTTACTGGAGGAAGTTCCTTTACTATCACTTTGTGACACAGTCCGACATCTCCTCTTTTCATACTTGGCACTGCACTGCCTACAACACTCCATCCCAGATCAGTGCAAATGGCGTAGGGCTCACTGTCCTTGCCTGTTAATACTTGTCTGGGAGTTAATGCTCTGGGACAGTTGTACCCAATTAAAAGTCCAATTTCACATGATAGGAGGGGAGGCACCTTTTCAGCTATAGCTCTCAAATGAGGCCAACTCCTTGCTGTGTTATGAGTGGGTATATGTTCACGATTTCCTGGAATGCAGTCCTTCGTATATGCAGGAGGGAGATCGATGTGAACGCATGAGTTGTAGCCTCTTACCCTCAGCCCAGAGACCCTTTCACTCTGCACAATGATGTTCTCTCCAAGCATGGTGGTAAGTTTCAGTTTCACAGGTATGGAATCAACTTGAAGCTTATAGCTTGTTTCCTTATCAATGAATGTGCTGTCACTTTGTGTGTCCAATAGTGCATACATGAGCTGTTCTTTATCAGGATCAGTGGCCACTGACACCCACACAGGAACAATCATAGAGGTAATACATGACTGGTCTCCTCTAGTGACGTTAAGTGCTGTAGCTGCCATGGATTCCTCGGGAGCGTTGGATAGTTTCTTTATCAACGATAGATGGCCTTCTCGTTCCATACTTGCCTTATAGTTCTCATCGTGGAGACAGGTAGGGTGTCTTCCCTTACATGTGTCACAGATCTGACGGTGACGGCATTCTTTGGCGTTGTGACCTGGTTTAAGACATCCGTAACATAAGTTGTTTTCCTTTACATATGTCCGTTTATCAGTTAGAGACTGCTCTCTGAAGTGTAAGCATTTGGGCAATTGATGATCATCCCTTTTGCACCACATACACCGAGGTTTTGCTTTACCATTACTGGATGAACTATTGTTGTTTGAGGCAGTTTGAATGCTAAAAACATTAGTCTTGGTTCCTTTGAACTCCCTGGCTTCCCTTCTTTCCTTAAATGAGTAGGAGGAGTGGAGTGCATGGAGAGAGGTGACTGGATTACATGCTATCTCTGCTTCTACAGATACAAAGTCAGCAAATTCTTTGAAAGTGGGAAAGTCTTCACCATTTATAAGAGCTACTGTGACTTTGCGATTCCAACTAGTAGCCAGCCATT
This sequence comes from Garra rufa, assembly GCF_049309525.1. NCBI lineage: Eukaryota > Metazoa > Chordata > Actinopteri > Cypriniformes > Cyprinidae > Garra > Garra rufa. The sequence goes on from NC_133374.1 coordinate 35,753,923, forward strand.
CAGGAACTTTAAGCATCAGCTTTTGGTTTTCCTCACAGTCATTCAAGACCTCTAGACCTTTCACATGAGGCATTGCTTGTGAGCAGGCGTTCAGGAAATCTGAAAAAGCTCTAAGTCCTTCTGCATCCTTGGCTTGTATTTTCGGCCATTTTGACAGCTTGTCTCGAAAGGCTCGTTGGATCACAAAAGGCTGACCGTATCGCCGATTGAGTTTGTTCCACCCATCTCTATACGCTTCCTCGTCATTTCTGTAAAAAGTACCTTCAAGGCATTTTTGAGCTGATCCACTGACGTATTCCTTCAAATAATAAAGCTTATCAGATGAGGAAATGTTCTTTTTGTCTATAAGAGACTGAAATGAAGCTCTCCATTCAATGTAATGAATTGGATCACCACTAAAAACTGAAGGAGTTGGAATTGGGAGTCTGTTGGCTGCAATGCTCTCTTGAATTGCATGAGCCAGAACGGAAAGGTCAGTAGGGGGAGCCAAACTATCATTTGAAGTAGACGGTCTGTCATTTGGTTGTATGATCTGAGGCACATTCTCCTGTTTGATCTCTCTCTCGTAAACTTCAAGTTTAGCTCGAGCAGATTCCATCTCTTTCTCAACCTGTAAGCGTTGTAAATTGGCACACTGTATTTCCATCTCTCTTTTATACTGCTCTTCCATTAGTCTAATTTTTTCCTTCTGTTTTATTTCCTCTAGCATTGTTCTGTATTGTACTTCTTTTGCAGCAAGCTCTGCTGCCACTTCTGCTCTTTTTGCCACTATACTCGATTCAGAATTATGACTGGCATGTGAACGAGAAGCAGTTCCATATACTGAGTAAGCATATTCATGGGTTAACAGCTGGTGAAGATGGAGCTTTGCATCCTCTTCATCGAACTCTCCAATCATTGATAAACGCTCTAAAACTATTTTCAGAATGTCCCTTGTGACAGCCTCGCAAGCATCAACCTTCCGTCTGAGTTCAGTGGATGGTGGGACACGCTCTCTGATTTCATGATAAAGTTTCAGTATTTCTTTCATTCCATTTTCAACCTCATCTGCCATGTTAGCTAACTCAGATTCAGAGATGTCCTCCTTTAACGTTTCTCTGGCTTTCCTAATTTTAATTTTCCACTGTTCATATAAGCTGAGCAGACGTTTCTCCTTCTTATTTATTTCTTCCGTTTGATATGCTTGCATTTTCGGAGTAAGCTTAGACTGACGTTCTGTGCGACGTGGGAAAGCTAATTCGCCCTCTTCAGCCATTTTATGTTGAGCTTCAGATACATGTCTTTCGTTACTCCCACCTTGTTCCTTTAAATCGTCCATTTTAGCTTAATCCGTCTCCGTTGACCATCGCGCCGCCGCGGCTGCTATTCCTGTCGTTCCGTCCGTGATTTGCAGCTCGTTCAGCAGGTGCAGGTAAAGCACGGACGGAACGACAGGAATAGCAGTTTAGTTTTGCCACTAAATGCAGCTAAATATGGCTAAAGTAAACATTAAGGCTCACCATCCCAGACAGGGAGGGGCAGGGCGAGCAGAACTCATTTGCATTTAAAGGACCATGCAATAAAATGAGTTGAGTTTTAGCAGAGCTGATTGTGACAAGGTAAAAGGGTGTTTTTAACACTACTATTGAGAATTTTAATCAAAGTATATTTTAGACTTTTCATCATGATCCTAAAGAATCATATAACTTGTAGAAAATGGGTATCCGATGACCCCTTTAAAATACAAATCAATTTTTTTAAGTTTTTCTGGATTTTTTTGTTGTTGTTATTGTTGTTGTTATTCTGTCTCTCACTGTTCAAATAAACCTACCATTAAAATTATAGACTGATCTTTTTTTCTTTTTTTATCAGTGCGCAAAATGTACAAAATCAGCAGGGGATCAAATAATTATTAGAAATTATTTTTATAGAGTCGACCACTGCCGTGTGGCTTCAGGCTAGGTAAGGGCGGTACAGTCAGCCTATTAGAGGCAGCCAGGTGAAAAAGTTGGCTCAAATGCAGGTATCCAACCCCTGCAATCCACTATGATTAAACACCAGTGCTTAATGTGGCATTTTAAAGTGGGTGGTCGGGATGGCTTTGGGTATAATCCTTGTACAGTTGCAGTAATGCACTCAAAAGAACACCAAAGTCAAGCATCCACACAGCAGTATGGTTGTAAACATACAGGCATCAAGCATGTATTGTGGCAATTAACCCTTTATCAGTCACACTAAGAAATAAATATGCAAAAAAATATTTTTTGATAAAATGGTGTTCCTTGGTCCACATTTAGCAACTTTTCAGTGTTTTTTTTTTTTAATGACCCAATCAGGAAGCAGATACACAGGTCAACCAGCCGGTTGACTTGCCCATTTAGGGTAATTCTCAGCATTAAGTAACTAGTATTTGGCATTCATGGATTTTCTTTCTTGTGTGCATCTGAAGTTGATTTTTTTTTCATATAAAACATTGCAGACAGTAGAATATGTTAACAATATAATCAATTTATTTTAAAAACATGTTCTTATTATAACACATAAAATAAAAACATTGTAAAGTGCAACAGTAAACATAATAGAATTCAAGAAATGTAACAAATGCAAAGCTAAATAAATAATTATGATAACTGTAAACAATAAATAATTAAAAAATATATACTATAAATAAAATAAATAAATAATCTCTGGTAACAATATCTGACAAGATGTATGGTATAGACAACATGACAATGTAATAAATTAGAAATATAGTACATATCTTTTGATTTGATGGGTGATACGTAACAAAGAACAGTTTTCTGTTCAAACAACTTATCCTTGAATTACTCTAAATGTCAATATCTGACAAGATGTATGGTATAGACAACTTGACAATGTAATAAATTAGAAATATAGTACATATCGTTAGCGTCCAGTTCAGTTTACCCTAAATGGGCAACTCAACCGAGCAGTCACACAACTTTTCTGATGTAACAGAGAGATACATCTTATCATCACGTTTCTTCCATTCAACAAAAATATAATCATTAGGAAGTCTAGAACACGAAATCCAACCAAAAAAATATCTTACGTTAATTTTAGCGTCACTGGCAGCCATTGTTTGAAGAGAGGTCACGACAATACATTTCCGGTTCATTTTCAGCTCGTCTCAGCAACAAATATTTTAGTACAACATTGCCATCTAGTGGATATAATTGCCATTACACATTCTATTCAGTGAGAGGAAGAAGAACAAACAGCTAAAAATGGGGTTTGGCGAGTTTTAATTACAGGAATTTGACCACGAAAAAAGGTCAACCGCACGGTTACAATGCACGTTAAAGGGTTAAGCCCAAAATAAGGAAAAACTAAATCCTCTAGAAAAAAGAACACAAGTCCATTAACTAAACAAACAATCAAAACAAACATGGTATAGATCCTAAAACATCAAACTTACATTTGAGCAGCAAACAAAATGTTTCTCAAACCAGGATTGTTTGCAACACAGCAAGAAACCAAACTGAATCTCCCTCTCACTCTACTGCTTCCTTTCTTTATACAGAAATGGTAGAGCTACTAATGCCACCTAATGGTCCAGAGGAACATAGCATGACAAAATAATACAAAATAAACCTTGTGACAGACAATGGCCGTTACAACGTTTGCATGATCCAAACTGTCAGGATCTTCTCCATTAACATCAACATTGTGTTGTCAGTGATCCTTTTTTTCAGCATATTCTAAACTGTCTGGATCTTCTGTTCATATATCAGAACAGTCACCTTCAAGGCTCCTCTGGCTGTGGGTTCCAGACCAGGGACATTCTTGGTGCTCAGGAGCTCATCGTTCACCAGTGCTTGATGTTTATGACTGTGAAATGGATCCAACTCCTTTCTTCCCTCTGCAGTGTGGCCCAGACCAACAAGTGCTGGTCAGACTAACCAGGCAGCACCTAACCAGGCAGAACATAAATACCATTCTTTTCCCAAAGAATTAGTGTGTAATATCAGTATAATGCTTATCTAGCTTGCATTAAATTGTATACAACTGATGTTGGTTATTAATAAATAGTCTCTTGATTAATTTGTTGACTCTAGACTTATTTCCTTATTACTTCCAGAAAACATCCATAGTGAGATCCAACTCAGTTACATGCATCTGTCAATCTTTTGCACTTTATCCATTCATTGTACCCATTTAGTTGCTAGATACTCTTGTCTATCGTTTTGTTAAAGGGGTCATCGGATGCCCATTCCACAAGTTCATATGATACACGTTACCCTTGGGAGATATCATCAGGAAACATGGTGTTAGCTTTCATTGTTACGCTGATGATACTCAGCTCTATATTTCTTCGCAGCCCGGCAAAACATATCAATTCGAAAAACTAACAGAATGCATAGCTGATATTAAAAACTGGATGGCGAATAACTTCTTACTGTTAAATTCTGAAAAAACAGTGGTGTTAATTATTGGACCTAAAACCTCCACAAGTAATAACCTAAAACACAGTCTAATACTAGATGGCTGCTCTGTAAATTCGTCGTCATCAGTTAGGAACCTAGGCGTCCTATTCGATCTCTCCTTTGAAAGCCACATTTCTAGCATTTGCAAAACCACATTTTTCCATCTTAGAAATATATCGAAATTATGACCTATGCTATCAATGTCAAATGCTGAAACATTAATTCATGCGTTCATGACCTCAAGGGTAGATTCTTGTAATGCTTTATTGGGTGGTTGTTCTGCACGCTTAATAAACAAACTCCAGCTGGTCCAAAATGCAGCAGCAAGAGTTCTTACTAGAACCAGAAAGTATGACCATATTAGCCCAGTTCTGTCAGCACTGGCTCCCTATAAAACATTGTATAGATTTTAAAATCTTGCTAATTACTTATAAACCCCTCAATGGGTTAGCTCCTCAGTACTTGAGTGAGCTCCTATCGCATTATAGTCCCTCACGTCCGCTGCGTTCTCAAAATTCTGGCAATTTGATAATACCTAGAATATCAAAATCAACTGCTGGTGGCAGATCATTTTCTTATCTAGCGCCTAAATTCTGGAACAATCTACCTAACACTGTTCAGGAGGCAGACACAATCTGTCAGTTTAAATCTAGATTAAAGACACATCTCTTTAACCTGGCTTACACATAAAAACATTAACACATTCCTACACTGTAAAAAACAACCTATAGAATCTACTCAATAAAATGAGGTAAACTGATGTAACAATTTGCACTCAGTTTGTTTGGGTAGATTCTGTCCTATATATCTGAGTAAAGAATACCTGAATTTAAGAATCTACTCAATAAAATGGGGTAAACTGATGTAACAATTTACACAGTTTGTTTGGGTACACTGTAAAAAACAACCTATAGAATCTACTCAATAAAATGAGGTAAACTGATGTAACAATTTGCACTCAGTTTGTTTGGGTAGATTCTATCCTATATATCTGAGTAAAGAATACCTGAATTTAAGAATCTACTCAATAAAATGGGGTAAACTGATGTAACAATTTACACAGTTTGTTTGGGTAGATTCTATCCTATATATCTGAGTAAAGAATACCTGAATTTATCAGCTAAGAAAAACAAAAAAAAAGTAGGTAAAGTCTACACAGCAAAAAGCGCAGTATTAAATGAACTCTCCCGGGAGTTTATTTGAGTCCATACTCAGAGTGTTAAAATCAACACTGAAGCAGTGTCAAAGCTAATCAGGTAATTAAGTGATTCATTGAGTGGTGATTGAAAATGATTGAAGACTTTAATGGTGACAAAATTTTTATGTCACCATTATAGTGGTCAGTGTTAGCATTAGTTGGGCTCTTGACCTATAGCTTTTTAGCATTAAGTTTTGTTTAGCTGTTTAGCTAAACCAGCCAGACAAGCTAAAGAGCAAAAGTCATGCAGTGGTGATAATTCTGGTTTAAAATAAGCTTAATTTGAGCCACTGGAATCGTTTAGAATCTAGTCTTTCAGTTCTATATTCTTTGTTTATTACAACTGCATTGGGGTTTCACAGCAGCAAAAAATAATAATAAAGCTTTTTTTTATTGGCATTTTTACAAGCTCCTCTGATCAAAAAAATTTGAAAAGTTGCTCTTTTAGGCACACACAGACATCAGGAATCAGCATATGAATCTCAACAATGGTGACGAACAGCATATTCAGAAACAGATCAACTCTAAACATCACGGAAATAATCAGCTCATAATTTATTCATGCCGCAATGCATGATGGGAGACACGGATGAGTTTTGATTGGCTACAACATACGTTTTTGATGGTCACCATTGTTGTGATTCTCATGCTGATTGTTGATGTCTGTGTGTCTATATCTAAACTATGTGTATATTTTTGTAAAAATAAGCTTCAAAAACACCTCTCTGATTAATCCAGTGTAATTAACAAATAAAATATAACTCAGTTATTCAGGTCATTATATTATGACTTTGTCAAAGCATGTTCAACACCACATAATCTAATTTCTCCTGGTTTGTCTGACCGTTATAACTCAATTAGAGCACCCAAACAAAACCTAATGTTAAGAAGTTAATGGTAAAGAGCTAAACTAATGCTGACACTGACCACTATAATGGTGACTTACAAAATTAGATTTTCTCCTTTTGGCGATTCTGCTTTTTAACATCACACAGGTCTTTAATAATGGTCAATCACCACTCAATGAATAACTTAATTACCTCAATAACTCTAACACTGCTTCAGTGTTCATTTTAATACTCTGAGTATGGACTCAAACTATTGGGAGAGTTCATTTAATACTGGGCTTTTTGCTGTGTAGACTTTACCTACTTTTTTTAGTTTGTCTTAGCTGATCAATTCAGGTATTCTTTACTCAGATATATAGGATAGAATCTACCCAAACAAACTGTGCAAATTGTTACATCAGTTTACCCCATTTTATTGAGTAGATTCTATAGGTTGTTTTTTACAGTGTATAATTCAAATCCGTTAAAGGATTGTTAGGCTGCATTGATTAGGTCAACCGGAGCCAAAAACACCTCCCATAACATCTGATGCACTCGTTGCATCGTAAAAAGAATGGCATCTACGCTAATATTAGTCTGTTTCATTCTTATTCCGAGGTCACCGTAGCCACCAGACCCAGCATGTATCCAGATCAGATGGGTCTGCAGTCCCCCGGATCCAGTCCGTACCCAGCGTAGATCATGGATCACCATCTGGAGATGACTTCAATAGCCGTGGATGTCAACCAGATGAGCTCCAGAGACGGATCATCAATGAAGACCTCGCCAACCTAGACGGCCATCGGTACTACACCACGGGATCCTGACTAGTTCTCTACAATCAGACATTGTTACAAACTGCTGGTTTCATCTGGCCAGAGGAGAACTGGTCCCCTGACTGAGCCTGGTTTCTCCCAAGGTTTTTTTTCTCCATTTCTGTCACCTGTGGAGTTTTGGTTCCTTGCCGCTGTCGCTTCTGGCTTGCTTAGTTGGGGACACTTTCCAGCGATATCGTATACTACTTGAGCTGAACTGACAATGATATCACTGAATTCATTGATGAACTGCCTTCAACTGAAAATAGATTATTTACAATAATGCATTACTTACACACTATTGTGCTGTTTAAATACTGTGCAGTTGCTTTGACACAATCTGTATTGTTAAAAGTGCTATATAAATAAAGGTGACTTGACTTGACTTGATTCTTTAGGGTCTTAATGAAAAGTCTATAATATACTTTGATTAAAAATTCTCAACAGTAGTGTAAAAAAACAGCCTTTTACCTTGTCAAAATCAGCTCTGCAAAAACTCAGCTCGTTTTAAGACATGTCCCCTTTAAATGCCAACGAGCTCTGCTCGTCCCGCCCCTCTCTAGGATTATGAGACATATCGGCTGTGTCTAAATTCAGGGTCTACTGTCACAAATCACGCTTCTGTGGCTCCCTCTGATCACCACCAGCGGGAGCCGTCTCCTGAATTTTGACATGATTTCGGACTCCATTTCCCATCCTCCCCGTGCCTGGGACTGATCACCTGCACAGGTGTCGGCCATCTTACCCAGACTACTTAAGCCAGCTTCTCAGGCTTCACTTCGCGAAGTCTTGTTTTGCCGTGGCTAACATTACTGAGCGTTTTCCTTTATTTTTGCCTATCTGTTACGACCTAGACTGTTTAACCCCGTTGATACCCAGCTTCCTGGATTTACTCTTTGATCTGCCTGCTGCCTGCCCAGACCTGCCTTCTGATTTACGGTTAGGATTTACTATCTGCCTACGTTGTGATTATTGCTGTTGTTTGACCCACGCCTGTTTGACTATTCTCCTGCGTTTACTAATAAAGTCAGCATCACAGAAGACTTCGCCATACACAGATCCAGCGGCTTTACATCAGCTCTCTTCAGAGTTAAATGCTCAGGCCTCTGTACCAACAGTACATCAGCAACAGCTCAGTCGAATCACCACACTCACGGAGGAGTTGGTAGAAACACTTCAAGCTCTGCCCGCCATTTTCTGAGAGCAGAGTTTCGCAGCCCAGCCAGCCTCCACCAGCTGCCATTTCCACACTGGCAATCGCAACAGCCAGCCCACGCTTGGCATTCCCCGAGAAGTTTGATGGTTCTCCGACTAAGTGTAAGGGTTTTCTACTCCAATGCTCAATGTTCGTTAACCAACAGCCCCTGTTATATCCCACAGACAACAGCCAGATAGCTTTCGTCTGCTCTCTGCTCACGGGTAAAGCATTGGACTGGGCAACCGTTGTGTGGAGTGAGGATTGTGCCATGTCTCCCACCTTCGCTGACTTTCTCCGTCGCTTCAGAGAAGTTTTTGAACATCCAACAGGCGGAAAGGAGGTTGGTGAGCAGTTACTGTCGCTTCGGCAGGGAAGAAATTCTGTTGCTGAGTACGCTTTAACCTTTCGTACACTCACTGCTCAGACTGGTTGGCAAGAGGCTCCCCTTAAACTGCTGTTTAGGAAGGGATTAAATACCGAGTTACAATCTGAACTGGCATGCCGTGATGAGGACAAATCACTCGATCAATTCACTGAACTGGCCATTCATGTGGATAATCTGCTGAGAGCCCGACGTCCACCCCGACAATCTATCCCCTCGGCTTCACAAACGTCAGAGTCCGAACCCATGCAGATTGGTTATACACATCTCAGCATGGAGGAGAGAGAGAAATGCATACACCAGAATCTGTGTCTCTACTGCGGATTTCCTGGTCACATGAGAGCCAACTGTCCCACTTGACCTCCTCGAAAATCAACCATGGTGAGTCAGTCTTCTCTTCAGTCAATCTGTTTCGAAATACCAGTTTCAATAGAACTAAATGGTCAAACAGTCAATACTATAGCTCTCATAGATTCAGGAGCTGCTGGTAATTTCATTGATATGGATTTCGCCAAGACTCATAATGTTCCTCTTGTTTCCTGTGAAACTCATGTGGCAGTGGCAGCGCTAGACGAACGCCCACTGGGACCTGGTCAGATCCATTTTACCACTCAAGACATCCCACTCACCATCGGAACCCTTCACACAGAAGTTATACGGCTGTTTGCTTTCAATCTCCACAAAACCCAATCATCCTCGGTCTCCCCTCACTTGAACTGCACAACCCCAGTATCTCCTGGACGAATAAACAAATTGTTCAATGGTCTGACTTCTGCCACCGACAGTGCCTACCACTGTCCCTCCTAAAGGAAGGGTATTTCCTCTATCTCAACCCGAATCAGAGGCTATGCAGGCTTACATCGAGGAGGAATTAGCCAAAGGGTTCATTCATCCCTCTACTTCACCAGCATCTGCGGGGTTTTTCTTTGTTTAAAAAGAAAGATGGGGGTCTCTGACCTTGCATTGACTACCGAGGCCTTAATGAGATCACGGTCAAGTTCCAATACCCATTACCTCTCGTCCCAGCCACCCTCGAACAACTTTGCAAGGCCAGGATCTTCACCAAGCTTGACCTACGCAATGCTTATAATTTATGGAAGTGCTTTATGGAAGACCGCCTTCTCTACAACGACAGGACACTATGAATATCGGGTCATGCCCTTCGGGTTAGCCAATAGTCCATCTGTTTTTCAAGCATTAATTAATGATGTGTTCCGGGACATGCTCAATCACCATGTAATAGTCTACGTTGACGATATTCTCATTTATTCCAACTCCCTGAAGGACCACGTAAGCCACGTCCATGCTGTACTGCAATGCCTGGTCTCCCACCAATTATATGCTAAGGCAGAGAAATGTAAGTTTCACCACACTGTAAAAAAAAAAAAAAAATCATTGCTAATATTGAAAAATTCAAGGCAACACATTGCATTCAGATTTTTATGTTTTCCCAACAATTAGCAATGTAATTATCCCAATTACAATAAGGTTGTTGTCTTTACTAATATTATTTAGTTCTGATAAGGGACAGCGCTTTAGCCATGTGATTACCCCAACTACAATAATGTTGTTGTCCTTACTAATATTATTTAGTTCTGTTGATGAACAGCACTTAATTCCTCGTTCTACCAATGAATATATGTTTGCTCAGTCAATAGCCTCGTTCACAGCACTAGAAAATAGGTGCGTTCGACTTCATGCGGCACTGCGCAGACCGATCGGCGGCTGACTTGAAGTAGTGCATGCCGGTTAGAAATTTTGTCCGACTTGAACCGGCACCGACGCCACGTGACGTTCACGTGTGGCATCAAAGTAACGAGAGAGCGTTTCGAGAACAGCCGGCTTGCTCAGCCAGCGCAGCATTTCAGAAGGGACTGCACTAGGCTGTGATGACGTCACAGCTTCTCATGATTGGCCACATTCACCACATGACGATGATCAGGCGTGTTTCGTGCATAACAAATCAATTTGCATGCCATTTCGTAAATAGTTTACGATCTTTTGACTGCAGTACATTTTTTTCACTTAAATTCTTTATATTGGATTTGTGCATAAGTTTATTATTGTACTTTTTTTCATACAGACCACTTATAGTATTCAGCTGCATATTTAAGTAATATTTTTTATGGAATAACTAAAATGTCACAGACATTTAATGTAATGTGGTCAACATTGATTGATGCTGAAATCTGTAGTTGCCGCTTTACTTGCATGTGCTGCATTTCTTCCAACAAAAAAGGTATTTCTATAGCTTCCAGTTAATCTGCAATTAAGTAGGCAAACGCCACGTGATCTGCCATGTTTGAGGAAGCAACGAGATCCCCAACTTGTCCGACTTGACGGCTCCGTTTTCAGCTCCTCCCCGACTGCTTTCGGCTAATCTCGCCGATCGGTCTGCGCAGCGCAGCATGAGCTTGAACACACCTAATGTTTTTATAGAAACATCATTATAGAAGACACCTGATGTTAATAAGCAGAATCACCAAAGAAGAAAACCAAAATTTTTAAGCAACCATTATAGTGGTCAATGTTTGCATTAGTTGGGCTCTTGACCCTTAAATCTTCAATATTAGATCTTGTTTGTCTACAGTTAATGAGTTATAACAGCCAGATAAGCCAAGAGCAAAAGTCATCGGGTGGCATTGACTGTGCTTGACATAATCATATAGTATTTAACATAGAATTTCCTTACAGACTACAAGAAACTGTGAACAAAAGAGAAATCAGTTTTGGCATAATCGGACAGATAATGAAAATAAAGTTTATTTTAATTTAGACACAGACGTGAAGAATCAGCGTGAGAATCACAACAACGGTGACCACCAAAGAGCGTGTTGTAGCCAATCAGAACTCATCCATGACTCCCATCATGCATTGCGGCATGAATAAATTATGAGAGTTCAGAGTTGATCTGTTTATCTCAATATGCCGTTTGTCACCATTCTTGAGATTCATGGGCTGGTTCTTGATGTCTATGTGTGCCAATGTGAAACACTGTTTTTATTTTATACAGGTTGCAATAAATTTTTTTCCAAAAAGTATAGGAAGTGCTGGATCTTCTGTGGAGATTAGACACTATGTGATTCACATCAAACAATGAATATGTTAAAACATAATCATCACCTGATGACATGAGCTTATGTTTGGCTGTTTAAACTCAAACACAGCAGCCAAACAAAATGTAGTATTAAAGATTTACGGGTCAAGAGCCCAACTAATGCAAACATTGACAACTATAATGGTTGCTTAAAAATTTTGGTTTTCTCCTTTGGTGATTCTGCTTATTAACATCAGGTGTCTTCTATAATGATGTTTCTATAAAAACATTTTCTAGTGCTGTGAACGAGGCTATTGACTGAGCAAACATATATTCATTGGTAGAACGAGGAATTAAGTGCTGTTCATCAACAGAACTAAATAATATTAGTAAGGACAACAACATTATTGTAGTTGGGGTAATCACATGGCTAAAGCACTGTCCCTTATCAGAACTAAATAATATTAGTAAAGACAACAGCCTTATTGTAATTGGGATAATTACATTGCTAAAGCACTGTCCCTTATCAGAACTAAATAATATTAGTAAAGACAACAGCCTTATTGTAATTGGGATAATTACATTGCTAATCGTTGGGAAAACATAAAAATCTGAATGCAATGTGTTGCCTTGAATTTTTCAATATTAGCAATGATTTTTTTTTTTACTGTGCAGTCCACAATCTCATTTCTTGGTTACGTTATCAGTGCATGCGGGGTATCCATGGACGACAAGAAGATCCAATCTGTCCTTAAATGGCCTCAGCCCAACACACTCAAAGAATTACAACGTTTTCTGGGATTTGCCAACTTTTACCAAAGGTTTATTCGGAACTTCAGTTCTGTTGCAGCACCCCTAACATCCATGATTAAGAGAGGGCAACAACGTCTGTCTTGGACTTCAGTGGCCATCAGGGCCTTCCAGAACCTCAAGGAGAGATTTACTACAGTTCCCATACTTCATCACCCGGACCCTGACCGTGAATTCATTGTAGAGGTGGATGCTTCTAACATCGGAATAGGCGCCGTCCTCTCCCAGCGTCATGGTGAGCCACCTAAACTATATCCCTGTGCATTTTATTCTCGTAAACTCAATTCAGCCGAGCAAAACTATGATGTCGGATACCGAGAGCTTCTGGCCATGAAGGCTGCCTTTGAGGAGTGGCTTCAGTGGCTAAAGGGGCCAAGCATCCATTTACCATACTCACCGACCACCGAAATATTGAATATCTCAGATCCGCTAAGAGACTCAATTACAGGTGGGCTCTATTCTTTACACGCTTCAACTTCACAGTCACCTACCGGCCCGGCTCACGTAACACCAAAGCTGATGCCCTGTCCCATCTACACGAATCTTCCTCCATTCCTTCCACTAATGAACCCATCATCCCATCTTCTATAATTCTAGCACCTGTACACTGGGACATCATGACAGAAATTGTGGAGTCTCAAATCACCGATCCACCCCAAAACGAATGGCCTTCCAGTCGCACCCATGTACCACAAGTTCTGCATCAGAAAGTCCTACAGCAGGTTCACACATCACACAGCTCTGACCATCCTGGCATCGCCGACACAGTACAGTTGCTCTCCAACCACTTTTGGTGGCCATCTCTGCAAACCGACACCATCCAATACATTCACAACTGCCACACCTGCAATATGACCAAATTCTCCCATCAACTACCTGCTGGACTATTACACCCTCTGCCCATTCCACAATGGCCATGGTCTCATATCGCTTTGGATTTCATCACAGATCTACCAGTCTCCTGGGGTCACACCACCATACTCACCGTGATAGATCGATTCTCCAAATCCTGTCGCCTAATTCCTCTACCTAAGCTACCCACAGCACTGGAAACCGCTGAAGCTCTCTGTGAGAATGTTTTCAGGTTCTATGGACTTCCGGAGGACATTGTCTCTGACCGAGGCCCTCAGTTCACCTCACGAGTCTGGTCTGCCTTCTGCAAGATGCTCAACATAAATGTCAGCCTCACTTCAGGATACCATTCACAGGCCAACGGGCAGACCGAACGCTTAAACCAAGAGCTGATTCACTTCCTCTGCTTATACTGCCACCATAATCAAGCAGACTGGAGCCGCTTCTTGCTATGGGCTGAATATGCCCAGAACTCTCTACTCAAACCTGCCACCAACCTCACGCCCTTCCAGTGTGTGCTAGGATTCCAACCACCACTATTCCCATGGTCTGGAGAACCATCCGACCTACCTGCAGTCAATGCTTCGATCCAACGTTGTGAAGCAACCTGGAATGAGGCTCATGTCCACCTTCAGAGAGCAGTCCGCCAACCAAGGAGCAAGCCGACCGCCACCGACGCCTCAATCCTGAGTATCACCCTGGGCAATGGGTCTGGTTGTCCACACATGACCTCCATCTAAGACAACCATGCAAAAAGCTCAGTCCCAAGGAACGTGGGTCCATTTCAAATTATTAAACAAATTACACCAGTTTCTTTTCGTTTGGCATTACCCCCAGAATATCATATCTCACCCACTTTCCATGTCTCTTTGCTTAAGCCTGCTGGTGGACTGAGAGGAGTGGAGGACCAGGAGGAGACTGGTGACCAGAGAGCTCTCCCCATCATCATCGATGGCGAGGAGGCTTATCGGGTCAGGTAACTCCTGGGGCCTCATTTATAAAACTTTCTTACGCACTGATTTGATCTTAGAGTGTTCGTACGATCAAATCCACGTCAAAGTACAGATTTATAAAAACCGTCTTTGACGTGGAAAAGTACTTATCTCCACGTCAGATTCCAGCTTGGCGTACGACCGTTTCCTTGTGGTAATGCCTGGTATTGCAGATAGTTCAGCCTCACTATAATTTGCTTTCTTGCGCTCCTTTTTACTTGCCATTGTCACAGAGTTTTTGCTTTAGGAATGAGCTCATTTTATATGTTAATTAATTAAGCAGGGGCGTTTCGACGGCGGAACATTCAGCTGCACACAATTCCACGATCATTTGTGATTTATAACCGAATGACTGGCGTACGCATGGATTTCGTGGTACGTTCGTTTTCTCTGAATCACTCTTACGATCAAATCAGAAAAGTTCTTAGATAAAATCAAGGATGGTTTCTACGCAAGTCTTTATAAATGAGGCCCCTGGACTCTCGTCGCCGGGGCGGTATACTACAATACCTCGTGGACTGAGACCAGCTTCTCAGGCTTCGCTTCGCGAAGTCTTGTTTTGCCGTGGCTAACATTACTAAGTGTTTTCCTGTATTTTTGCCTATCTGTTACGACCTGGACTGTTTAACCCCGTTGATACCCTGCTGCCTGCCTTTTGACCTTGTGCTCTGTTTCCTGGATTTACTCTTTGATCTGCCTGCTGCCTGCCCAGACCTGCCTTTTGATTTACGGTTACGATTTACTATCTGCCTACGTTGTGATTATTGCTGTTGTTTGACCCACGCCAGTTTGACTATTCTCCTGCGTTTACTAATAAAGCTGCACATGGATCCCAATCTGCCTGAGTCAGCGTCACATTTACATCCTTCGGAGGACTCATTTGAAGGATGCTACGTCACAGCGCCGCGACGAAGGCTGTCCAAATTCGTAGGATCCTTCAAATGTGGCCAACAAATACGTCCTCCTATTCCCCGAATTGGAAGGATGGGTCTGGTGGATCCTTTCCCGTCCTACCTATCCCATAATTCCTTTCGGCAGAGCGCTTCCAGTATTTTCAAATAATGTCCTGCAAAGTTTAGCTTCAACCATAACCAAACACACCTAAACCAACTAATCAATTTCTTTAAGATTACTAGAAAGCTACACAAAGGTAAATTTTATTAGGGTTGGTCAGTGCCCTCCAGGACACAGTTTGCCCTTCTTTGACTTAAAGTGTTTCTATCATATCATGATTATATAGGCTATTAATTATGTAGTTTAAGGCTGTGTCAGGTGAGCACAAGAATGATTGGAAACTGCCTTTCAGTGGAATGCTGTGTGCTTTTTTATTGAATTAAATCCTTTATAAATCCATCCTGTTCTGCATACAAAAAATATGCACAGTGATATGTCATTCTTGTAAATATATATTTTTTTATATCTCGTATATATTTTCAATCTTGTTGACCTAATTACACAAATTGAGGTTATTTAAATTATATAATAAAACAGTACATCCTTATATAAATGTTACAGTTTTAGTGGATAATTTACAATGAGTAGATTTTTCCATCACTTATAAACTGAAGAAACTTTTGTCTTATTTCCTTTGTTCTCACTCCATAAACAATTGGGTTAAAACAGCTTGGGAAAAGTATGTACATTGTGCTCAGAAACACACGACTATTAGTAGAAAA
>NC_133374.1:35770636-35880726 GCF_049309525.1 Garra rufa
TAACGCAATTTCAACTCTCTGTATGTCCGGTACATATAGCAAAATTGACAATAAAGTTGACTTTGACTTTGATTTTGACTTTGATGGCCTGCCCAGAGTCCTGATCTCAACCCAATAGAGAACCTCTGGAAAATCCTTGGCGACAAAGTTATGGCCAAGAAACCCACTATAGTCACCGAACTGTGGAGGAGACTGGAAGAAGAGTGGACACAAAATCACACCAGAGCAGTGTGAGAGACTAGTGCTGTCCTGTTGCCGCAGATGTGCTGAAGTCATTCAGAGCAGAGGCCTGTATACTTCCTACTAGGGGTTTGCAAAGCAGCCTGTATTTGTATCTGTATTTGTATTTGTTGAGGGGGGAAAAGTATTTGTATTTGTATTTGTATTTGTATTAGAGTAAAATTCAAAATAGGTGTAAAAATCCTGTTTTTTTTGTGCGCTAAACTTTTAATTTACGTTATAGTGTAAGTATTCTTTAATTATATCCATTATAATAATTATGGATATGCAATATTGGTTGATGTTTTTAAATAAGTAACAAGGAACGTCATTGAAAAAAAAAATAACATGACAGCCATTACCTCATCCATGGTTAAACCAACTAATAAAATACCATTATGAACATTATAAACCCCACCACCACCTGTCCTTGTTGGAGGATGCTGAACAGACAGAATAAAAATAAAAATAAAAATGTTCTTCTTCTGAAAGAACTTCTTTCTCGTGGCGTCTGCCGTTGCTAAGCAACCATGACCTGATCTCTCAGTGACGACTCGGAAGTTTCAGCAAAGCATAAATGGATTTCCAGCATTAAAAATCGCTTGCATTAGCTCTGCTATTAAATGTCTTTAAAAATGGTTATTCATGTACAGATATGATCAGCTGTTCCTCCAACTTGGCTGTTTTTTTAATGGTATAAGCGAAAGGGTGAAGCTGATTTGTTGGTTCTTGTCACATGACCTGCGTGCGCATGTGGCATTCTGAAAAGTTGAGATGTATTTATCCAAAGACTATACAATATTTATCTCGATGCGGCGCGGACGCGCCTGGAAAAAACGAGCGCGTAGCACCGTGTGAGCGTTGCTTTCATTATGAGCGCGCATACCGCGCGTCTACATTTGAAATAACGACTAACTTTAACGCGCATTTGAACGGCCCCTGATAGAATAATCTCCCGATCAAACTCTGCTTCCCAAAGTTATAAAAAGTTATAAACCCAGTTAAGGTACAGAAATATATTCATCAAAAATAGTGACGCAGTGAAGTCTTTTTTCACCCAGCCGAGTCTTCTCTGTTGCTGTGTGGAGCAGCCTGTGTCAGTCACCTCTTTTACCCCCACCCCCCGACTCCTGAATGTCACTCACTCACTCATGCGGGCATACACTGACTGCGGTCTCCTGAGGAAACGCAGCTTTTTTGATAGAAAGTTTTTCTTGTTCCCGAATACATATTTATTAAGGTATTTGTTCGAAATAAGTATTCGTTAAAAACACGCTATTTGTGCCTTTCCGAATACCGTATTCGGGTTCGGCTCCACCCCTACTTCCTATACCACCCCACAATAAATGGGAACTGGAGGACCTGCTCTTGGCATTCTGGTACTAGATACCCCAGGAGACTGATCGTCACCTTGTTAAATCAAATTTTAGAAGCACTGGCTGAGGTAATGCTGCTCTTAGTGGTTTTATGTGTGCTGAATGGCAGCTGCCACAAGCAGTGTGGTACCAACTGTGAAACAGTTCCTGTGCATGTGATGTAGCGCAAACCTTTCAAAGTCAAACCACAAATGTTAGATTGGCTGACAATTCTGACAGTGTGGCATGCAGGTCCATTTCATGCATTGTTAGTGATGGCATGCAGCTAGTATGGGGAGCCAGCTGAGTGGTTTCTTCCACCTTTCGTTTACATTGGCGACATTGCCATCTAAGCACCTGAATATCACTATTCATCCATGGCTGTAATTTGTGCTTTAAATGAATAAGCTTGCATGGCGCAATAAGGTCTAAAATATTAGAACACCTGTTATTAAATAAATGCACCTGATCCTCAACATTTATATTAGAGATAACAGGATCTAAAGTAAAAAGGTTGGTAAGCCTCCAACTACATATCAGAGAAGTCATTATTAGTACATGGTGGAGAAGGCAACAGAGCTGTGAATAGTACAGGCATCTGATCAGAAAGAGGGGCATTACATGTCTCAATATCAGCAATAGACAAACCATAGGTCAAGACCAGATGACCGAGGCAGTGAGTGGGCCCCTTTACCTATTGCATGAAGTTCAGAGAGGACATAAGATTTAAAAAGTTCTTAGCCAAGGCATTAGCACCACAAAAGACATGGATATTAAAATCACCCAGCATTAAGATATAATCATATTTAGTCAAAATTCCACCCAAAAGATCAGCAAGTTCATCAACAAATTTGTTATTGGTTGCTGGTGTTGATAAATTAAAATGATCAAAACAGGTCTAACAAAGTCCAGTTCAATTAACTGTGACTCAAAACTAGTATAATTTAAAGTGAATAACAATTTGCATTGCAGCTTATTTCTAAAAATCGCCAACAGCACATCTCCTCGACCAGTTAGATGGAGAGTATTTAAAAAAATCAAAAATCGGGAGGCACTAATTCAGAAAAAGGAGTTAAATCACCTTGTTTTATCCAGGACTCTGTCACGAAGAAAAAGTCCAACACATTAGAGCCAATAAAGTCAATGCAAATGAAGGTTTTGTTGACTAGAGAGCGTGCATTATCAAAGCCATCCTGAGCTAGGGAAGTTCTTGCTGGGCCAGCGGAAATTTGCGAAGTTAAATCAGAAAGCGATTGTCAGCCTTCCTTCGCCAAATCCATGAGGAGATGCATCACAGAGGCCGGTCAGCTGAACCATTGATATGCCGATGACACACAGCTCTACATGTATCTTTCATTTAAACCAGATGATACATCAGTAGCTGCACGGATCAAATTTATTGTAATCAATTCAATACAAGGGC
This sequence comes from Garra rufa, assembly GCF_049309525.1. Taxonomy (NCBI): domain Eukaryota; kingdom Metazoa; phylum Chordata; class Actinopteri; order Cypriniformes; family Cyprinidae; genus Garra; species Garra rufa. The sequence continues at coordinate 35,773,634 of NC_133374.1, forward strand.
CCTGGGTTGCCCAATTAGGGATGTGCCCAATTAATAAATTTGTATTCGGAAAGGCACAGAAAATGAATATTGTGTTCTACGAAGCCATTAAAGGGAAATGGTTAGCTGCTTGCTAGTAGTAGCCTGTTACCTTACAGTATTTAAAAGTTATCTTACTACATAAAGAGAGTAAAGAGAGATGACTAATAGCACGATTGCGATTAATTAGCAGATCCTGCAAAAGGGTTCTGTAGTACACATCCTTGGTTCCCTGTTTTGCCGGTGCCATCCTGGAGACTTCATGGTCTGCTTGCCTATTCCCTACCACTATTCAAGGATGACCTCCCTCACTGGTTGGACTTTTCCTTTTGTTTTTGGCACAGGGTTGAACCTTCTGGCAGTTTTGCTCATATTTATATTTTATTTTATTCCTATTTTGTGTTTTGTTTGATTCTCAACTTCTCAACAACCGTGGTTGTGTTATATTGCATATATTTGGTTTAATGATGTAATGACATGTCCATCTGACAGAATTTCTTACTTCAAAGAAATCTGTACCACGTCCTCTTGTCATAATACTGTCTTAGGGTGTACTCACACTAGGCAGTTTGAACCGTGACTGAGTGCGTTTGAGTGCTCCGAACCGTGCCCGGGCGCGGCTCGCTTGGAAGAGGTGGGCCAGAGCACGGTTCAGTTGGACTCGGGCGCGGTTCGCATGCAGTGTGAGCGCTAACTGTGCTGAAGCATGGAACAGGACGCGTGATGTCACGCTTTTGCGAGGTAATCAACGTTTTTGTAGTCCGTAATCAAAGCTGCAAAGTCATTGCTGCACTTCAGCTGGTAACTGAAAACCTCCTCATACAAGCAGCACGATTGCGTGAAAATTTTCGTGCCACAAAGGCAATTACCTGTTTAACAATAGGCGTTGAGAGGGCTGTGGACCACCGCGGACCAAACGATTTAAAATAATTATCCACAAAGTAAACTATTTCGCGTTCAGCGCGAGCGTTGCTCTTCCTGTTTATCCTGAAACCATCGCAACATAATGACGTAAGCGTGCTCCAGCACGAATGCTGAAACCCTATGTGAGTGCAGGCCAAAGGGGGAGTGGGGAGGGGGGACAATCGTACTCGGGCCCGGTTCAGGGCAACCGTGCCTAGTGTGAGTACACCCTTACATTTTAGAGTGAAATGAAAGCTTGACACAAATCACAACTATAACAATATTTTATCTAAAACTTTACCAAAATGACACACCCTTACTTACATGTTACAGGTTCAGCATATCATATTGTTGATCATAAATAAAATATGGATTTCTTTACAAAGGAAAGACCTTTACTTCGCTTATAAACTGAAGAAACTTTTGTCTTATTTCCTTCATTCTCACTCCATAAACGATTGGGTTAAAACAACTTGGAAAAAGTAAATACATTGTGCTCACAAACACACGACTATTAGTGGAAAAATTATTTCTTATTCTGTATGACATGAATGCAATTAGGGCAAAAATCAAACTACTTGTCATGACAATGATGTGAGTGATGCAGGTGTTTATGGCCTTCATGTGGGCCTTACCAGATTTAAACACAGAGGCAAAAATCACAATATAGGAACAAGTAATAATAATACAATCAGCAGTTGGTATAAGGAAAGCAGTCAAAAGTCCTACCAAGTTATTGATAGTTATATCTCCACATGCTAACTGAACCAATGCCATGTGCTCACAAAAACAGTGATCAATGATATTTGTTACACAGAATGTCAGTTTTCCAGCCAGAGAAACCATGCTGATATTCAGCAGTCCATTTCTGATTAATGGGACAACAACAAACTTTAGAAAGTTAGGGATTGCCATGTATCTGTGATAGTAAAGAGGTTTGCATATTGCAAAGTAACGATCTAGTGCCATCCACAAAAGCAAAGTAGACTGAAATGCACCAACATAATGAATGCAAAACATTTGTATCAAACAACCAACTAGAGATATTCCATTCCAGTTGAATATAAAGCTAAGCAGCATGTTAGGTACAAAAAATATAGGCAAGATTAAGTCTACAACAGCCATTAAACCAATTAGTACATACATAGGAGAATGCAGAGACTTTTGACATATGATTAAATGTATGAGAATAGAATTTGCTGTGATAGACAATAAAAACATCAGAAAGAAAGGGATAAATAAAAAAGGCCTCCATTCTCCTAGGCCGTAGAAACCGCTCAGTTTAAAGTCTGTGAATAAAATATTTTGAGCAGAAAGATTCTTCATGCTGATCAATCCAATACAGTAAGCTATACTACAATACAGTGCATTTGACAGTGTTAGATAAACAGTCACTTTTTAAATGGCCTCTTGGTCAAACAGTGATGTGAAGCTGCTGTGAAGAGAGAAAAAACAAGCTACATTTGACACTTTTAGTTAAAGTGACACATAAAAAGCAAAAAATCCACATACAACTGGACTAACGAAGATATAATGTTATGTTAGTACTGTATGGGCTATATAGGGCTTTTATACAATAATCTATCCCAATAATCTATACAGCTTACTTTACTGGACTTTATTTTTCTACCACAACGCTTTGTCTTACAAATTAGAGTGTAATGAAAACGTTAGCCATAATATGGTCTCTAAATACTCCACGTTGTGTTCCCATGAGCCTGTGCAATATTCCCACTGAGAAACAGAGCTCTTCTTTTTGCTAGAGGTCACAATACAGGCCCAAAAAGGATCTTTCTACATCGATGGTAATTCAAAAGTTGCAAATTATATTTATAATATAACAATATATAAATTGCATATATTTAATTTATACATGTTTTACCTTTTTTGTTTTTGTAGTTATGAAGCAGATCTAAAATATGGCAAAAAACATGTACACCTGACTTTAATTGAAATTTAAAGGGTCAAGACACGACATATTAAAAGTCTTGTTCTAGAACAAAACATTACATGTCCCCATTATTTGCATTTTTCTTATTTATAATCAGTAGGTACAATACTGTAAATTATACTGTACATCTGCTAACCTCACCCAAACAACTTTCAAGAATATATTTTATAGTGCAAATAGTCTTTTTGTTGGCAAAGGTTACTGACACAAATTCCATCCACACATTGTCTGGTCGAGCCAGACAAAAATAACAAAATCCAATAAAAGCAGCAATAGTGAGGCGAGCAAAGATAATGGATTTAGCTATTGACAAGAATGTTTAGATCTTTAAAATCTGCATTATTTTAGTCATATTCACAACAAATGTATACCCCCAATAATAATAATAATAAATGTGTGTATGCATGCATAAGCAATTATAGAAGATTTAGGCAACTGGTTGTATATATCTCCCAAGGAAAGTGTCACTGTGCATGTAGGAAGGTGCAACACAAAGTTGAAGCAAACGCAAAGTCTTTAATAATAGTCCACAGGCAGGGCAATTCACAGACAGGAATGGTAGGAAACACGCACACACTAGGTAACCTTGTAGCTGGACACCAGAACACTAAACACAAACCAACTAATAAAGACAGGTTAACGAGACATAGACAGGTGATAGGAATAACTCTAATGACAGAAACACCAAATATGGGCATATGGTAGGAACCAAAACTGACAGAATGATGGGGATGTGACATTACTCCCCCCTCCCGGAAGGCACGACCCCGCACTGTAGAATGATGAAAGACTTGGAGGAAGGAGCCAGGGAGGAAACAGAACAGTCCAGGGAGGTGACGATGGAGGGAGGAGGAGACAGAGGAGGAAACAGAAGGGGTCCGGAACAGGAAGAGCCAGGTGAGACCCAGACCACAGCCATGATGGTAGCCCACGGTGGAGCCGACGGAAGGAGGAGCCATGGTGGAGGAAGGGCTGACGACACCAGGGGGCCTGGTGGCTCTGGCGACCAAGGCAGACCCATGGTAAGCCCAGATGGTGGGCTAAAAGTTAGCTGAGGGTGGCATGGCTGAACCAGCATGGTAGACAGGAGTAGGCATAAGAGGAAGGGTGGGTAGGAAGTCAGTGGTGGGCTCGAGCTGTGGCTCTGCTCTCCGAGGCAATGGAGGGCTGGGCACTGGGTCTGGAGTGGGGCTGGCGTCCTTCGTGACGATCCCGATGGAAACTCACTGTTTGTGTGGTCCTCAAGAGAGCGTTCCCCCTGCTCCAGCAGGAGGATGAGGACAGACAGATCCCTGATGAGTCAAGCAAACAAAACCAACACTGAAAAAAAGCGAAAAAATAAACGTGGGGTAAAAACACTGCTATACTTTACTTGTATAGGTCCGGCTATCTGTCACGGTGCATGCAGAAAGGTGCAATACGAAGTTGAAGCAAACGCAAAGTCTTTAATAATAATCCACAGGCAGGGCAATTCACAGACAGGAATGGTAGGAACACACGCACACACTAGTTAACCTTGTATCCGAACACCAGAACACTGAACACAAACCAACTAATAAAGAGAAGTTAACAAGACATAGACAGGTAATAGGAATAACACTGACAGGAACACCAAATATGGGCATATGGGAGAAACCAAAACTGACAGAATGACGTATGAAAGAAAGAGCATAGTTGGAGAAAATTGTTATTTTTTGGTAAGTAGTATTTTGTAGAATGCATCTTCTGCCTGGATAGGCAGAAGAAATATTTGAAATTTCCTTGCACTTCAGCTGATAGAGAGTATGTGTATTCACATACTCAGTGTTAGTAATGGAGAAACTGAAGCAATATTTTTATTTTATTTTATGTATGATTACATTTTTTATTATTATTATTATTTTTTTTTTAAAAAGCCACTATTCTACAACATACCCATCTACTAAATAGTAAAAAATAATTAGACTGACTATTGTTTTGCACATTTTAAGTAAATAAGTAAATAAATAAATGCAGGTGTTTATGGCCTTCATGTGGGCCTTACCAGATTTAAACACAGAGGCAAAAATCACAATATAGGAACAAGTAATAATAATACAATCAGCAGTTGGTATAAGGAAAGCAGTCAAAAGTCCTACCAAGTTATTGATAGTTATATCTCCACATGCTAACTGAACCAATGCCATGTGCTCACAAAAACAGTGATCAATGATATTTGTTACACAGAATGTCAGTTTTCCAGCCAGAGAAACCATGCTGATATTCAGCAGTCCATTTCTGATTAATGGGACAACAACAAACTTTAGAAAGTTAGGGATTGCCATGTATCTGTGATAGTAAAGAGGTTTGCATATTGCAAAGTAACGATCTAGTGCCATCCACAAAAGCAAAGTAGACTGAAATGCACCAACATAATGAATGCAAAACATTTGTATCAAACAACCAACTAGAGATATTCCATTCCAGTTGAATATAAAGCTAAGCAGCATGTTAGGTACAAAAAATATAGGCAAGATTAAGTCTACAACAGCCATTAAACCAATTAGTACATACATAGGAGAATGCAGAGACTTTTGACATATGATTAAATGTATGAGAATAGAATTTGCTGTGATAGACAATAAAAACATCAGAAAGAAAGGGATAAATAAAAAAGGCCTCCATTCTCCTAGGCCGTAGAAACCGCTCAGTTTAAAGTCTGTGAATAAAATATTTTGAGCAGAAAGATTCTTCATGCTGATCAATCCAATACAGTAAGCTATACTACAATACAGTGCATTTGACAGTGTTAGATAAACAGTCACTTTTTAAATGGCCTCTTGGTCAAACAGTGATGTGAAGCTGCTGTGAAGAGAGAAAAAACAAGCTACATTTGACACTTTTAGTTAAAGTGACACATAAAAAGCAAAAAATCCACATACAACTGGACTAACGAAGATATAATGTTATGTTAGTACTGTATGGGCTATATAGGGCTTTTATACAATAATCTATCCCAATAATCTATACAGCTTACTTTACTGGACTTTATTTTTCTACCACAACGCTTTGTCTTACAAATTAGAGTGTAATGAAAACGTTAGCCATAATATGGTCTCTAAATACTCCACGTTGTGTTCCCATGAGCCTGTGCTAAATGGTCACAGTCTTGAAAAATCCCTTGTCTTTTTCATGCCAATTTTATGTAATTTATGCATTTGCTTTTTTAACCTACTTGATTTGCTAGGTTAAGCATTTGCGATGTCTAACAGGTAATAACAAAAATCTAAAACATGAATGAATAAATAATAATAATAAAAAAGATTTATTGTCTGTGGTTTTATCAATGTTAAAAACTTAAAAAGTTATGGAAAGGCAACCTTTTAAAAAACAAAGTTAAGAATAAGATATATCTGGTTAGATGTGCATATGATGATTTTCTAGCTGTTTATCCATCTATTCCATTTGTCCTTTTTAGGGCTGTAGGGGTTCTCAAGCCTATCAAAGTTATTGGCAGGGAAACACACTGGATGGATGGTCAATAATTTTTATAATTCTTTAATTTTTTCTTTCATAAATTATAATTACTTTATGTGTACAAGCATTATTTTTCTGCAATTATAATACATTTTGACTGACAATTAGGAGTCATGGTGATAGCTTGTGTTGCTTTGTCCCCTTATGACAGTAGTTAGGGAACTCTTAGTAGTTAGGGAATACATCACTCATTACTGGACTTTGTTTAGCTAGACCCATCTCAAGGGTCCTCTATGTTTTTGTTGCTATAACAAGGGTCAAACTTACTACTTGACAGTAAACACACTAAGTAGCACTCAAGGGGGACAGGCTTAAGGTTAGATTGGACCATGAGGTACAGTTGACATCACCAGGGGTCCAATTACCTTATTTTTGTGTTAATTACACTCTGACCAATTATTATGACAAGTGATGTCATACCTGTGTACTGAAGAAAAAAAACTGGTCAGCTGCTTCCTTTGCTCACTTTTAATTTATTTAATTTAATTTCAACACAACAGATTTAGAATCATTTTGATAACAACATTGAAAATGTTTTGATTGAGTGTAAGGCATTGCTTTTGAAATGTAGTATAACATTTTCAGTGCATAACAAGGATGTGTTGGAACTGGTAATTTAACATATTCATCCAATGTGTCACATAGATTCTTTTTAACAGAAGCAGTAGCTGGACTTCAGACTAGACAGAAAGCTTTTCCCCATGGTTTAGACATCATAAATTAGTTAGTCTTTAGTAGTACATTAACCGTGTAATCCATGCTGCAGATTACATACAAGTATCACCACAATGGTGAAGAAGCATCACCTGTGATGGTGTATATTTATTAATATTATTCTTTACATGTATGAAATGTACAAAGTGCATATAATCATATTTTTTTATAAAGAAGACTGTTCACTATATCTGTTGTTTTATATATATATGTCAGTTCTATGTTTGTAAACTATACATTCTGTCACGAGTCTCTATAGTAAAGGACCCAAATGCAGTTAGACGCTTCAACAATTTTTATTATAAAAGATAAACTGAAAGCGAGCCGCTAGCCACATATCAGCAGGACGATGAGAGGACGATTGATAATCAAGCAGGGATCAGGAAGCGAGAGAGCGATCCGAGCAGCACACTCAGGAATGCCGCAACACATTCTGTTGGATGGAGATCAAACAGCAGGTGAGCGTAGCAACTGAGAGTAGCACACGATGGTCAGGAACAGGCGAGAGTCAATAATCGTGTACAGTCAATGCAGACAGGCAGAACAAGATGAAGAACCAGAGATCAGTCACAGTCCAGAATGAGTGGACAGCAGGCAGCCGGCCAGTAAGTGCGAACAATCCAGGCAGGGACAAAATTAACTAAATAAGTAAAAGAAACAAAAAACAACACAACATAACTCATAACTAAGAGAACAAAGCAAAAAGTGTGAGTGAAGCATAAGTAACAAAATACACTGGCAAAGAAAGTTAAAGAAAACAAGACACTTAAATAAGAAGATAATTGATAAGAAAATAACAAACAACTGTGAGAATGTGCACGACCACACTGATGGCGAAATGCAATCAGCTGAATGCTGTCAGCACGTGCAGACAAAAACAAAGCTAACAAGAGAAAAGAAAAGAAAAGCAGGAGAGAAAAGAGGTTGATCAAACCTGAGCCCTGACAGTACTCCCTCTCCCAGAGATGCCTTCTGGCATCCTACTGTCCTACTGGTCAAAGGAGACTGACGACAATGGAATTCTACAATGAGCGAGAGGTCCAGGATCCAGGACACAAGATCTCTCTTCTGGACCGTAACCTTCCCAGTCTACAAAATATTGACAACGCCATCCATGGCGGCTGGAATCAAGAATCTGCCTGACCATAAAGGCAGGAGCACCCTCAGTCATCAGGGAAGGAGGGGCAGAAATAGAAACATGAGGAGAATGGGGAGAACGCTGGACACGGAGTTATGGGCATTTTCAGCCCAACTTAGCTGCTGATACTGATTTGCATGCTCGGTTTGGCCGTTGATCTGTGTATGGTATCCTGAGGACAGACTGGCAGAGACACCCAGCTCCCGACATAATTCCCTCCAAAATGAGACATGAACTTAGGCCTCCTGTCAGAGACCACATCCTCCTGAAGGCTGTGAATCTGAAAGACACGGTCAATGACCACTCGGGCTGTCTCTATTGTTGAAGGGAAATTAAGTGGACCCCCTTAGAAAAGCGGTCCACCATAGTAAGGATCACTGTATTGCCACTGGATGGAGGGAGACCAGTTATAAAATCCAGGGCAATATTTGACCAGGGGTGGGAAGGAATGGGAAGGGGATGAAGCAGACCAACGGAAGGTTGATTGGAAAATTTGTTTTGAGCACAAACGTCGCAAGTACCCATGAACCGACGGCTGTCCTCAGCCATGGCCGGCCATAAAAAATGCTGACGGATGGCTGCCAGCGACCTCCTCACACCAGGATGACACATGAGTTTGAAAAAACTTTCAGCTTGTCTGACCTAGTAGGGTCTGGCAAGATAAGGACTGGAACCGCTGTAAACCTAGATTTTAGATCGTCAAAAGCTGCCTTAGTTTAGTGAAAGTTAATGCTGTCAGAGGAGCTGCCACCTGGCTGAAAATTTTTATAAAATGCCTCTAAAAATTGGCGAAACCCAGAATTGTTGTAAGGATTTTCTTGAGCCAGGTAACGGCCAGTTGGAGACAGCCCTTATCTTCGCATGGTTCATGTGAATCCCTTCTGCTGAGATGACAGATCCCAAGAATGAAACCGACTGAGCATGAAAGGTACACTTCTCCACCTTCACGAACAACTGATTCTCCAACAACTGCTGAAGCACTCGTCTGACATGCTGGACATGCACCTGGAATGAACGAGAAAAAAATTTGGAAGACGGCTGGGGCGTTGGACAGCCCAAAGGGCAAAACTAAATATCCAAAATGCCCTGTAGGTGTATTAAAAGCAGTCTTCCATTCATCCGCCTCTCTAATCCAAACCAGATGATAAGCATTGCGTAGATCCAGTACCTGTCACTGTAGTAGAGCCACCCTTTTTCTTCACAAAAAAGAAGCCCGCTCCTGCCGGAGAAGAAGAGGGACGAATCAAACTAGCTGCCAGAGAATCTGATAGATATTTCTCCATGGCCACCCGCTCAGGAGCAGACAAGAAGTAAAAGACGTCTGAGAGGAGGAGAAGTGCCGGGAAGGACATCAATAGCACAATCATACGGTCGATGGGGAGGAAGAGAGGCAGCTCAGGGCCGACTGAAGACCACACACAGATCGTGGTATATAGTAGTCAACATTCGAAGTGGATCAAAACCTTTCATAAAATTTGTCCTAAACCAAAAAGAATACCCATTCTTATCTTAGGATAACTTTGATGAACTTTTTTTAACCACTTCGAATGTTGACTACTGTATAGCAGGAGCCTGGGAGACATCCACCTCCTCCTGCAACACAGAAGAAACAGAAGACGGAGCAGACACAAGACAAGAGGCATAGCAAAAAAAATCTAAGACAAAACAGTGTTTTCTGCCCAGTTAATATGGGGATGGTATTATGGAGAGAGAGCCAAGGATGACCCAATACAATTGGAACAGAGGGAGAATTAAATAAATACAATTCTAATTCCTCCTGATGGTTACCAGAGATAACCACACTCACCGGGCCAGTGATCTGAGTAACTTCCATAAGTTGATGTCTATTAAGAGAGTGAGCAGTGATAGGAGAGGAAAAAATAAACAGTAAGGCCATTTTGATGAGCACAGTTGGAATCTACAAATTTCCCCTCCACACCGGAATCATTAAGTGCAGAACATTTAATAACTGATCCATTCAGCAACAGTGAAACAGGAAGAAGAGTACGAGAACCAACTGATTAGGAGATTGAAGTACCGCCCGCCAGGACTCTTCTGTCACCGGCAGGCATTGGCTTTTACTGGACATGAGGCTGTGATTTGTCCTTGACCGCCACAATATAGACAGAGGCCCTTTGACAGTCTGCGTTGCTTCTCTTCAAGAGTAAGACGCATTCTCCCCAGCTTTGCCTTTCCTTAGTTATGTACTGCATTTTCAACATGCAGTACCATTTGTGGGTCATAGTTGGAGTTGGCCACTCTATACTAAGATGAAGCTGCCATCAGCTCTGGCTTCAGTGAGGCGTACTGCATAGGATACACCTGTACTTCCTTACTTATACTGCAGCTCCTCTGAAAGCTTTCTCACTTCTCGTTCTTCGCCTCCTTGTGGTGCAATTACAGAACTGAAATGTCCTTAAAGATGGCTAACTTTGATCAGTGGTTGACAGTAAAACAGGTGGACTACAAAATCATGTTTATATATTAGTATGATACACCTATGATTTTGTTTTTGTTGTTTTTAGTGATCTGAAACCTGCTGAACAGAAGAATCCTGCTAACGTTTACTTGAGTCTCATCAAACTGTTTTCCTCTGACAGCGCTTTACCAGATGTTCAACTACACTGATATTCTAGTATAAAACAAGTTCCTTGACTACTGATGAGTTTTGTAATGACTTAAATATCAGGTATGATTTACTTGTTTCACTTGCTGGTTCAGAGATGTTGAACCACATCTCTGTGGTTAGATCAGGCAGAGTTGTGGACTCGAGTCCATGACTCGAGAGTCGACTCGGACTCGAGTTACACATTTGATGACTTGTGTACTCAGTACTTTGACAGCAATGACTCGAGACTTGACTTGGACTTGAACCCTGTGACTCGGCAAGTCTTCTAACGAAAAACTTCGGAGAGTTCTGATCAATATAGGTTGAGGCGCACTGGTATGATTAGCGCAGCTTTTGGAAAAAAAAAACGAGCGCGTTGCGACCGCATCGCTTCCATTATGAGCGTGCATACCACGAGTCTACATTTGAAAAAACGAACTTGAGCGTGCAAAAGATGGGACATGTGAACGACCCCTTTGACATTTAAATTATACATAATCACTATAAACCACTTGTTTATGTATAGTATAGATGTATAGTGAAACAGCAGTAGCCTAATAATTGGCTAAACCTTTCAAAAATATATATATATATTTTCATGTGAAATATCTATTCTTCCAGTTCACCAGCCACTCACTTTCATGTCTTTAAAGGTGCCATAGAATGGAAAACTGTGTTTACCTTGGCATAGTTAAATAATAACAGTTCAGTACATGGACATGAAATACCATGAGTCTCAAACACCACCATTTCCTCCTTCTTATATAAATCTAGTGTTTGCAAAAGACCACCAAAAAATAGGCCAATTCCAACATAACACAGACTGTTACAAAACTTTCCCGAGATCGTTAATAGTTACGCCGCCAACATTTGCATCGCCCAATCATCAGTAACGTCAGCACATCAGTAACACAAGGCAAGCCACAGAAGGGACACGGTTAGCTTAATGCTAACGGTAGCCTGTTACATTGCAATACATAGGATTTCACTTACCACATAAACAGAGAGATGACTGCACTGATGATGGTGAATGATGGAGAAATGACTGCGCTGATGATGGTGAATGATTTATAGATCTTGAGAATCACTGACAAGCAGCTCAACTTGTGTGGTAAGTACTTGTCTCTGCATTATAACTTTACACAGAGCACATGCATCACAGTAATCAGACTAAAATGTCGGCGATTCAAAACGGCAGATTCAGATTCTCCTAATTAAATATATATTTTTATCCATGTGCGAGCTATTGAGATGAGCAGCTCTGTGAAACATCCAATCAGAGCAGAGCTCATTAATATTCACGAAGCTTCCAAATAAGGCAATAACAGAACATTTCATTATAGGGACAAATCCTGGGGTTGTAAATGGACCTGTAAAACCATTTCTGGAGATTTTTTGCCCTTTCCTATGCCATATACCTTCTATGTAGATATCAGAGAACAATTTAAAAATATTGTATAAATGCATTCTATGGCACCTTTAAAGAAATAGATGAATTCATGATAAATTTATGTCTGTATTACGTATTAACAAGTTATTAAATATTTGACTCAGCTGATTTATTAAAATCACTGAATCTTTAACAAATGAGACAGTGGAATTAAAATAAATTATTAATTCAATTAGGCCTATATTTGTATCTTATAATATAATTATACCTACTATAGACTATTATTGACTTTAACTGTACTGTAATAATTAATACAGAGACACTAATTTGGGCAAACAGCACTAGTGACTTGTTTAGGACTTGAAGCTTAAAGTTGATGACTTGCAACTCGACTTGGACTTGCCCGTCTTGACTTGGGACTTGACTTGGGACTTGTCTGTCTTGACTCGGGGTACGGTGTACATTTTAGGACATCGTCAGACCTGAGTCATACAATGACAAGGCGTCATGCCTCAGACTAAAAGGCTTCAGTCACAGGACAAAACGGCCTCGTGCCTCAGACTGAAAGGCTTCAGGTCTCAGGAAAAACTACGTCAGGTGTCAGGTCTGGTACAATTAGACATCGGACAAAACGGACTCAGATTAAAAGTTATCACACAAAAAGACATCACCCGAAAAGTTATCAGACAAAAAGACATCAGCCGAAAAGTTATCAGAAAAAAAGACATTAGCCGAAACGGACTCAGATTAAAAGTTATCAGACAAAAAGACATCAAACGAAAAGTTATCAGACAAAAAGGCATCAGCCGAAAAGTTATCAGACAAAAAGGCATCAACCGAAAAGTTATCAGACAAAAAGGCATCAGCCGAAAAGTTATCAGACAAAAAGGCATCAACCGAAAAGTTATCAGACAAAAAGGCATCAGCCGAAAAGTTATCAGACAAAAAGGCATCAGCCGAAAAGTTATCAGACAAAAAGACATCAGACGAAACGGACTCAGGTGGAGTGTGACGTGTCGCGCTGCCCCGCCCCATATGACGTCACGCGGTTCATAACAAGCAAACTGGTGTGGAACGGTAGTTAGTTGGTTAAAAAAATGTCTCTGTAGTAATGATTCAATTTGGTACTATATCCCCAAAACTATATTTCATAGATTAGGTGGTTTAGATTTTCTTTTAAAATGCAATTTCACCCCTTCTAAATTGCCGATTTCTCTCTCTAATTTTTACCAACAAGCTCTACTTGCTTGGAAACTGTGTTATGTGCACAACTTTTCTCCCCACAAAGAAATTCTGTGGAATAATTCATGTATTTTAATCCGTGGAAAATCTTTATTTATTGACAAGTGGCATGACAGAGGTATTGTTTTTGTTTTGGATTTATTTAAAGATGATGGCACTATACTGGAATATGAAGAATTTATGATTTTGTACAATCTTCCTCTGCCAGCAAGATCTTTCAATTCTGTTATCAAAAGTTTGTCTCCAAGTTATGTGCATCTATTTAAAACATACCTTTGTTTTAGTGAGAGAAAAACAACTATGCCCAAACTTTTATTGGATGGAGTTTGTCTTCTTGATAAAAAATGTAACAGTAAGTTTATAAGGCAAATGTTACACTATTCAGTATATACTTCCCCTAGATGTAAATTTTTATGGACTAATTTTGTTGACTGTATACATTGGAAGAAAGCATGGTTACTTCCTGAAAAATTTTGCATTTCTAATAAAATCAGAGAAATACATTTTAAGATTTTGCATAATGTTTACCCAACAAACTCCCAAATTGCTTCTTTTTTTGATATTTCTAATTTATGTGTATTCTGTAAAGTTGAGGAAGAAACTTTACTTCATTTATTCTATCATTGCGATCAGGTAAAATTTCTTTGGGAGAACTTAAGATGTTATCTATCTTCTTTTGTAAAATTTAATTTAAAATTTACACTAAAAGAAATATTTTTATATTTTTCTAGTAGTGACCATGCTACTGAACTTGTTGTAAATTTTTTTGTTTTGCATTGTAAATTTTTTATTCATAAATCCAAATTTCTTAATATGTTACCTAGATTTGATGTCTTTCTCGCAGAGATTTTGCTTACTGTTCATTCTCTTAAACTTATTGATGATAACAAGAATAACAAGCTTCTTAAGGCATATGACAATCTTTTTCTTACTGATTGAGGTGCTGTTTTTATTTATTTATTTTCTTTTTCTTTCTTTTTATGTTATTGTATTTCTATGCAGTGCTGTTTATTGTTGTTTTCCTTTTTGTCTTGCAATAAAAAATAAAAAAAAAGGTGTGGAACGGTAGATGATGGCGGATGTAGGTAAGTCGCTCATGATATATTTTAGTTTAATGATTTTAATTAAATGCTAAACTAATTCAGTTGAACATGCATTTCATGAGTATTGTGTGCACGTTTAAAAGTTTGTAATATTGCAACTAGCTACGTTTAGCTTGTACGTTGGCAAACTGTAGTAAAGTTACCCTTACGAAAAATAACTGCAGGCCACTAGTTGGTCCTGTTTTAGATGTATTTACACATAAAAAAATTGTATTATCTACAGTGCCTTGCAAAATTATTCACACCCCTTCATTTTGTTATGTTGCTGCCTTATTTTAAACTACTTTAAATTACATTTTTTTTCACATCAATCTACACTCCCTACTCCATAATGGCAAAGCAAAAAAAAAAAAGAAAAGTTTTTTAACATTTGTGCAAATTTATTAAAAATAAAAACTGATAAGATCCCGTTGCATAAGTATTCATACCCTTTTCTGGGACACTCAAAATTTAGCTTAGGAGCATTCATATTGCTTCTAGATGTTACTACACTTGGAGTGGAGTTAAACTGTGGCAAATTCAATTGAATGAGTATGATTTAGAAAGACACACACCTCTCAGAAAAGGTCTAACAGCTGAAAATGCATATCAGAGCAAAAACCAAGTCCTGAGGTCAAGATAACTGCCTGTAGAGCTCAGTGACAGACTTGCGTTAAGGCAATGATCTAGAAAAAAACAGCTGCTTTGAAGGTTCACAGAAGCATGTAGCCTCATTATCTATAATGGAAGACGATTGGAACAAAGGACTGTAAATTTATGTGGGGAAAAACTAATTTAAAGCAGTTAACATAATGCTGCAACAAAAAAAAATGTGAAAAAATGAAGGGGTATGTATACTTTTGCAAGGCACTGTACTGTACATAATGATATAGATAATGACTTATTTCCGCCCCATATTACTCGCTTTGCTTGGCCTAACGTTTTAGGTAGCTGCATTATCTGGTTAATTTAATTATTTTTAAAAATGTGTCTTTATATAATACAATTAGGCTACATTTTCATCAAGCAGTCTAATAGCTCGAAATAATTCGCTTTAACTTTAACTTGTTACTACAGTTTGCCAACGTAAAAGCTAACGTTATGCTAGTTGCAATATTACAAACTTTTAAACGTGCACACAATACTCATGAAATGCATGTTCTCCTGTGTGTACAACTGAATTAGTTTAGCATTTAATTAAAATCGTTAAAATAAAATATATCAGGAGCGACTTACCTCCATCTGCCATCATCTACCGTTCCACACCAGTTTGCTTGTTATGAACCGCGTGACGTCATATGGGGCGGGGCAGCGCGACACGTCACACTCCACCTGAGTCCGTTTCCTCTGATGTCTTTTTGTCTGATAACTTTTTGTCTGATGCCTTTTTGTCTGATAACTTTTAATCTGAGTCCGTTTCCTCTGATGTCTTTTTGTCTGATAACTTTTTGTCTGATGCCTTTTTGTCTGATAACTTTTAATCTGAGTCTGTTTCCTCTGATGTCTTTTTGTCTGATAACTTTTTGTCTGATGCCTTTTTGTCTGATAACTTTTAATCTGAGTCCGTTTCCTCTGATGTCTTTTTGTCTGATAACTTTTTGTCTGATGCCTTCTTGTCTGATAACTTTTAATCTGAGTCCGTTTCGTCTGATGTCTTTTTGTCTGATAATTTTTAATCTGAGTCCGTTTCGGCTGATGTCTTTTTGTCTGATAACTTTTCGGCTGATGTCTTTTTGTCTGATAACTTTTCGGCTGATGTCTTTTTGTGTGATAACTTTTAATCTGAGTCCGTTTTGTCCGATGTCTAATTGTACCAGACCTGACACCTGACGTAGTTTTTCCTGAGACCTGAAGCCTTTCAGTCTGAGGCACGAGGCCGTTTTGTCCTGTGACTGAAGCCTTTTAGTCTGAGGCATGACGCCTTGTCATTGTATGACTCAGGTCTGACGATGTCCTAAAATGTACACTGTACTCGGGACTTGACTTGAGACTTGAATGCAAAGATTCGAGACTTACTTGTGACTTGCAAAACAATGACTTGGTCCCACCTCTGAGATCAGGTTGCTCAATAATGTGTCCTTGACCTTTATTATGTATGTATTATGAATGTGATTATACTGTGTTGTAAATAAAATACAAATAATCTAAAACTCCATTCTTTGAATCTTCTCACATTGTTCCTTACATAACAGTCACAGTCTTAATAATGGGCCATTATGGGAGGGCTCTTTGTCTCTCAGGTGTAAATTGCTAAACATTCATGGGTCTTTGCCACTCCTACAATTATTGTAGCCCAATTTGTGCTAATTACAATGTAATCAGATTTTAGCCATTAATATGTTTTGAAGATACTGAAAAATGTCAGGGCATGTCAAAACTTCTTCAGGGCCCCAAAACACCCTCTGACGCCAGAGGGTTAAGATCTTTTGAGCACGCTTGCGACTGATGCTGCGAAAAGTAAGTTACTATTTTAGGATTAATTATTGTAACTGTCAGTTGTTTGTGAACTAAATCTGCTCTAAAGGGTGATCTTTTTAAGCCCACTGAAATGCTTAAATGCAGACAGACACCAGTGTCTCTATGTTTTAGGTAAAAAAACAAGACATTAAAATAACACAGATTAAATAAAATAAATCATGCACGTTCATATTCCCCGCTGCTGTAACGTTCGCAGTTTTATTAAAATGCCCTATGTGACATCTGTTTTTATATTGTTTATCAACAGTATAAATTTTTTATCTTTTTTGGATCAACTAGCCAGGTAGACAGATATGAATGTTTATTCACAACCATACTGAAAATAAGTAAATATTGTTAGCTGACGTTAACTGTCTAGCTAACAAGCTTGCTGGTGCAAGTTGAGGTAACTTTTAGATATAAAGTCCAAATATTTTTATTCAACCACCTAGACAGATTACATCTGAGGGAAAAAGAAAGGATGTGATGTTCAGAACATGGTAACTACAGTAATAATGAAAGTGGAAAGTGATGCACTCTGGGAACATTTGGCTTGAGAAATGAAAAAAAAATATTATGAAAATATAATAATATTTTCGTTAAAATTTTCTTCCTAATTTCAGGCCTTATTCTTATATCATATATAAGTGTGGCTTTCTGCTTACTGGTGAAAATTAGATGGTCAAATCTGTTTTCTCTCAGGTACATCGCAGTGAGCATTACTACATCACTCTCGTCAATGCAGTCCATATCAACAACAAAAGTATATCTTGACTCCATTATTTGGGAACATCCCAGGTATTTTGAGCAGTAGGATTATAAAAAAATATATGCTAATATAAAATGAAATAAAGTAGCCTATATAAAATTGCAAAATCTCTAGCTATCTATCTATCTATCTATCTATCTATCTATCTATCTATCTATCTATCTATCTATCTATCTATCTATCTATCTATCTATCTATCTATCTATCTATCTATCTATCTATCTATCTATCTATCTATCTATCTATCTATCTATCTATCTATCTATCTATTTGAGGCAGCCATGGCCTAATGGTGAGAGAGTTGGGCTTGTAACCCAAAGGCTGCCGGTTCAATTCCCACACTGGCAGGAACTGAAGGTGGGGATTGTGAATAAACAGTGCTCTTTCCAATATCAATACCAATACCTTTCAATACCATGACTGAAATGCCCTTGAGCAAGGCACTGAACCCCCAGTTGCTCCCCAGGCGCTGGAGCAATGGCTCCCCACTGCTCCGGTGTGTGTGTGTGTGTACCTGGTATTCATCACGTTATGGGGACCAAATTTCCCCACAAGGATAGTAATACCAGTAGATTTTGACCTTGTGGGGACATTTCTTAGGTCCCCATGAGGAAACAGGCTTATAAATCATGCACAATGAGTTTTTTTTTTTTTTTTTTTGAGGAAGTAAAAGTGTGCACAATCTTCTGTGAGGGCTAGGTTTAGGTGTAGGGTAGGTGTAGGGCCATAGAAAATATGGTTTGTACAGTATGAAAACCATTACGCCTATGGAATGTCCCCATAAAACATGTAAACCCAACATGTGTGTGTGTGTGTGTGTGTGTGTGTGTGTGTGTGTGTGTGTGTGTGTGTGTGTGTGTGCGTGTGTGCGTGTGTGTGTGTGTGTGTGTGTTTGACCAATTTCGAGTATGGGTCACCATACTTGACAATACGTCACGACTTTCACTTTTCTATCTATCAGTACTTTTTTACTTAAGTACAAAAAAGAAGGCGGCCTAGTCTAAGGGTGTGGTCCTGTAGGACCTTGTGTTAGAGCTGGATGGGCTAACTCTTTTCAATGACACCCACTTGCAGGAAAGCTGCCGTAGTAATTAATGGTAATGACAGTAACTCATGACTGAGAGGACCAACCACTGAACTAATGCGGTCTAGTTAATACAGTGTTGAGAATGGGGTCATGCTCAGTGTCTCCAGTGCATCATCAAGACCATCAAGATCATTTTTGGCCTGCTAAAAAAATCCTAAGCACAAAAATGGTGACAAACAGTTCAGTACTACATAGTTCAGAGTCTTGTCATGTTTTCAGCAATACATTTCTAACATATACAAACAATTTTCTGAATTGCCTTTACACACACTTCAAATAATTTGATGATTTAATGAATGATTAATCATTTATTCAGTTTGGTAAGAAATTACTATATATAGCATACACTGTATATACATTGTAATTGTCACAGCAGGTAAGCAAACAAAGATGAGGTGAATCTCCACAGTTTAATTTTTAAATTTTTAAATTGGCATTATAAGCAAAAACTAAAATAATCGACCAGCAAACTATGAAAACAACAGGCAAATACATATAAACACAATACAAAGAACTGAACAAACTTAAGTCAATAGTAAAGTATAAAACAATCACAAGTAATAGTCGAAAGGTGTGCAACATAAGCAGTGCCCATCGCAATAAATAAGAAGCAGGAACAAAACACAGCAAATCCATAAAACATAATGTAACCGACAGTAATAAAGTATGTCACTTTAAAAAGTATTTACTACCAGCAGTATTAATACCAATAGAGAGCGAATTGAGTATAATGAACTCGCACATTTGATGAACATACTGGGGCAAAAAAAAACTTATACAACAGACTATCAACTATTCTTGTAATAAATCTCTTTCTTGCCAATTAATATGTAGCAATTTTATTACATTTCAAGTATTTCACAATTTGGGTTCTAATTTCTGTGGTTCTGAGACCATAAATGACAGGGTTACATATTGCAGGAACAAGATGATACAACGCGCTAGTTATGATACGGACATCTCTGGGTATAGTAGCTACTCTATACCCAACAAATGCAGCGGTAACACTGATGTAGGCTATTGCTATGGTCATTAAATGTGTGGTACATGTGTGAATGGCTTTGTGGCGTGATTCACCGGAAGGTGAACGAAATATAACAACAAAAATAATGACATAAGAGCAAAAAATCAGAAAACAGTCAGCGGATGTTATACTGAAAGCTACTGTAAGAGCTAAATAGTTTTTAGTAACATCATTACAAGCTAGATTGACAACTGATGTGTGCTCACAAAAACTGTGGTAAATCAAATTTGTTCTACAAAAAGTAAGTGGCACAACTAGACCAACCATGGCAATAATGCTAACAGCGTTTCGAATGCTAAAAACCGCAGAGAAAATAAGTGAGTTTGTCAAATTTACAAAGTCATTGTAGCGTAAAGGATAAATAATAGCAAAATATCGGTCCACAGCCATCCCCAGTAGGATAGTGGACTGAAAGCAACCAGAAAAATGCAGACAAAACATTTGCATTAGACATTCATGTCGCGTAATTGTATTCATTTCCCACAAAAAACCAACCAACATCCTTGGAATAAAGTATATTGGCACAAAAAACCCCAAAGCTGCAATCAGTCCAATTAGAATATACATAGGGGCATGTAATTTTCTCTCTTTTGCAATGACGATCATCAAAATGCCATTAGCAAATAATGTATACACTAAGATAAAGCAAAAAGGAATGAAGAGTAGCGGCCGGTACCCTTTAAGGTCTGTGAATCCAATTAACTGGAATTCAGTATAAGAGAAGTTGACTGATCGGTCACCCATTCCGCTTTTTAAAAGTGTGCAGTACAGACCTTCAGAAATAAAGTAACAAGAATTAACAGCAGTTATTCCTCAGAATTTGTAAACTATTTAATCCCATACTCAAATACATGAAAATGTAAACATTTTAAAGACAACCTACAGCATAGCTTAACAAATAAAATACATGGTTACCTATATAAACTATTAAGCATAAACAATGGTCAAGAAAAAATCAGCAAAATTATTCTTTTTCATATTTAGTTTAAAACTGTGCCGTTCTCCCATGAAACAGTCTTATACAGTATTTGTCTGTTCTCTGTTCTGCCTCTCCCCCCAACCAAGTGAACTCATCTCTGCTCTTAAATACTCTATCTTTACCTCCCCCAGGATTGCACAGAGGATTAGGACTTGTTAAATTCAAACACAATTAGTCACTTTTCTTTTCAAGAAAAGTCTTTTCAAAAGATGCTCTTTGAAAGATTGTTTGGAAGTATTATTATCATCTTGCCTAAAACATCTTGACTACTATAGAAGTTTTTTTTGCATTTAACTGAAATGAACAATCCTGAACAAATTATTAGACAATAGCACTATTTCTGTTTTTAAGCAGGATGCTGTTCATGGATGAATTAATTAAACAGCAGTATTTTACCAGATAATCCTACATAAGCGCTGAAATAAATATATTTAGTATATTATTAGTTAATGCACAATGATGAATACAGATTAAAGAATGTTATTAATTTATTTAAAAATCATACTAAAATGTATTATTTTTAATTGCTTCGCCACATAATACATAGGAAATAAATTGAAAATGAATGGCATAGTGAAAATATTAAAAGACACTTGAAATGTCAGTGTTATTAGTTGAGATTTAGCTAAACACAAACATTAAGTAAATCAAGTAACCTAAATTAAATAATTGTGGATTGCCCCCACAATCCAAAGACATGAAACATCTGTCTGGGGTGTTTCCCTGCCTAAAGTTTGAGATGCCGGGATAAGCTTCACCATCCATGTCACCCTACAGGCCTGTTTCTACAATAGTTACTAAAAAAAGTCCCACGTGACATGATTGTTTCAAACAACTTGAAAAAAATGTGCACACATGGGGAATCTTCATAGAAATTGCCCTTTTGTTTACTTTGCAAGTCAGTTTATATTCATTAGCATTTACTGTTTAAACAACTCAGTCATGAGTGGCTAATTATTAGCAGCTGTGTCAAGTAGATGCTTATTTAATTAGCTCTGGAGAGGTTAGAAGTGTCCCTCTCTTTGCACACCTGATTACTTCGGGAATTTCTGATGATCCCTAAGCTCATTTATTCAGTTGTCACTGCTTAACTTAGAGCTCTTTCATTGGAGTTAACATAATAGGTATAATGAATTTGAGCAAATTATTAATCTGTGCTTTCTCATGTAAAAAAACAGTGACAATGTATAAAATGTCTCATGATAATTTCATTCCTAGGGTTTATTTATTTATTTATTTTTTTAGGATTTTTGGAATTAACTTAAATGTGCAAAGATATAAAGATACAGTCATCCTGGATAAAACTTTGGATTAAGAATCTTGCTAAAGGGCACAATATCAGGGCATCAATTTAATGACTAAATACTTAAAATATAAATTTTCTGAATACATTTTGCATGAAAAATGGATCTAAAGCCATTTATTACTTGTTGAAAGGAAGATAATGTTTTGCTCATACTTTTCGGATTGTTCCTATGTACCTAACTGAAATAGAACAGGATTGTTCTCTTAGTAACTTTTACTTGGGTCACCCTATTTTAGATGTGAACCAACAACTGGATTGTAAGCAGGAACGATCTAGAATAAGCATATTGTTTCTATTTCTTTGAATTTACTTTTATTAATTTTCATAGAAACGTCCATTTCATTAAAAAAAGTATTACAGTGTATCCAATTAATCCATTTATTATAGTGTATATGTAAAAGCCAACAGAAGTGCACAGGGTGTTTACAAAAAGTTTTCTTTACTAACAGGTTTTTTTTTTCTAAAATTCGCAGTTGAAAAAACTTAAATTATTTAGATGCTGCAGATTAACATGGTTTGTTTGGTTATGTTCACTGTTTCTAACATTGAAAAACTACTTATAGAACCACAAACATTTCTGTTTCATTAGCTGTGATAGATAGACAAAGTGTCAAATGAAAAGACTGCCCAGACACTCAAACCTTTATCATTGATACCTTTACAATGGAAACTCTATTGATATTTATTTTAAACATTTTCGATAAAGCATTCCTTATTTCCTTTGTTCGCACACCATAAATAACTGGATTGACACTTGCAGGAAATACTATATACATAACACCCAGAAAGGTATTAACATCAACTGGGATTGGAATGTTAAGATTTCGTGAGAGAAAGGTAATACTACCAACAAAATAAAAACACATCATAACCATTAAGTGTGTACCACAGGTATGAAAAGCTTTCCAACGATCCTCTCCAGCTGCAGCTCCCAACACAACATGCAAAATTTTCACATAGGAGAAGAAAATAACAGATATGTCAATTCCCACAAAACAGATAATCACAACTAATCCCATTGCATTATTTTTGGTTATTGAATCACAGGCCAAGCTAACAAGTGCCATGTGGTCACAGTAACAATGATGAATAACATTAGACTCACAAAAAGACAAAGGTGCAGCCAAAGCCACCAGCGCAAACATTATAGTGCCACTTCTGATTAGTGTGAAAAGCAGTAGTTTAAAAAACATGGATGAGTTCATGATTTCCATGTAATGTAACGGCTTGCAAATGGCCGCAAAGCGATCTAAAGCCATAGCTAAAAGTATGGTGGATTCTACAGAAGAAAAGAAATGAGTAACAAACATTTGTGTCAAACATCCGGTTAAAGATATCTCATTCAAGTCAAAGAGGAAACCAAGAAGCATTGCTGGGATAATGGCAGTGGGCACAATGATGTCAACAACCGCCAAAGCAGACACTAGTATGTACATGGGACTGTGAAGACTTTCTGTATTTCTGATCACAGAAAGTAACAAAGAATTGCCCACCACAACCAAAACGTAACTTAGAAAAAATGGCAAGAATAGCAGACGTCTGTATTTGTAGATCTCTGGAAATCCCATAAATAAGAATTTTGTATGCGAGATGTTTGCTCCTTGGAGTTCCTCAATCATGGCACTCTGAATGTGGTCACAGCAACCTATTTCATAGGGCAAGTACAAAATGATTATTTTTCACTTAATATAATTAAATAAACATCACATTTGTGGTGAGCCATGTAAATTAGCAACACACTGTTGACCTCTATATTAAATGCATTAGACCTATTTCACCAAATTGTTATTTAGCTACTGCATGACTGGGAAACTAGACACAGTTACTCCAAATTGCAGCAAATATGTAATCTATGGAATATCTATCAATTGGCTGGTATATTCTAAAGTCCATTCTAGAATCATATTTGTGTTGGCACTTTGTACCGAAGCTATTCGTCATCCTACCGGCAGTAACTACAACAATGTATTAACCATTCTTTGTAAATTATATTTAGGAGATCTGTCAACCAAACAAATAAGGTAATTAAATAAGTATTTGTAAAAAAGAAAAAGTTATACTGAGTTATTTTCAATACACATATATTCATTCCTACAATCACGTAAAAATACATGATCAGTTTTGTGTTGCTTTGGCAATAATCGCTCAGAATTCACTGTGTGGTGAAACGTACCTGCCTGAGTTTCTTGGCTTCTCTGTCGTTTAGTCATTCACCTGTAGAGCAGGGGCCCCATTAAGACCCAAGGCCAGTTGAATGAGAACATATATACACTGAGTTTGATCTCTACTCCCATAGGAATAAGACAAAAAACTATACAGCCATTGACCTCATATGATTTTTAATGACCTCACTCCATACATTCAAACAAGTAGATGAAGGTGCTGTTCCAGGAAGAATGAAGCAATTACCTGATCATTTTTGTCTGGGTTAATTAGTTCTGCTGTGGGAGGTTGGTAAGATAACATACACTCTTGCAACATCCTTGACAAACATATTTTAGCTCCATTGCTTCATTGTACTATTGTCCTGCACCTGAGAAAGTATTAAATAACTACATGCAAATATTGAGAATCACATTTCTTTTATGTATTACAGGATTGTGAGTGATATAATGTTAATATACCAATCTACTTACTAAAGTCTGCTTAACCTTAAATTGTACTGAAAAATCAAAAAGCCACATGATGAATCAGAGTTCTTCGTAAGTGGCCTGTCCATAAAATATGGCCAAAACACCATCAAGCCAACACATATGACACTAAAATAATGCAATAAACAATTTAATAACATAAAATGCAACACCTGGGACATAGCACAGGACAGACACAAGTTATCCCCATGAGTCAGCTGCTTTGAGCACTGTGCCATAGCTCTGAAAATAATTTAATTACAGTATGTGACAATTTTTTTTTCAGGGGATGATTTAAAGGGAATAATCAGGTTGGTTAAAATGAAGCAGCCACCTCAATAAACTGTGATAATCCCTGAGAAAAAAAAATGTACCAGTGTGAACTGTCTTGCTGTGCTTTATTTTATTACAGTTCAAACTAAATATATTACATTGTTATTCGTAAAGGGTGTAAAAAAGAGTTACCTACCTATCTTTAAACAGTAATTACTGGTATATCAATCCCAAGTTTTAAACAAATATTTTAGTTAATAGGTACTAGGTACTAGTTGTAACCATAAAAAGTGTTAAAATAATAATTGTGTTAAAACAACTCAGAAATAGCAGCAGAAAAAGTGATTCTTATTTAGTATGACAAAATCAGAAAAAAAAAAAAAAAAAAAAAATTCCAACTACTTGCTGAAAATCATGCAAGTAGTACAGGTGACCAAAGCCTCCATGTTACCAGATTTAAATACAGAGGTAAATATCAGATGAGCTGAGTTTATCAGCATATTTCAAATTTTGAAGTGTAGTTTTGCAACTGTGTAAGACTAAAAAAAGTTTGACCTTTGCACTTAAAAGTTTTGGTACAGATGATTACATTGTCAAAACGATCCCAGTTCAGACGGATCCACAAAAATGTGGATAGTAGTTTGCACACATATGCTTAGACTGAACATGTAATGTGTACTAAATATGTACATGAAGTTTTTTTTGTTGTTGTTGTAGTTTACACAGGACAATGAAGGTGCCATTACACTTTAAAACTTGTTTTCAAACATTTGCATTTTCAGGCCCCTAAAATGCTTTTGCTGTGTAAATAAACATCCAAAACTACAAGAGTTTTCCATTTTCAGTAAAAAGCTCTAATAAACCATGTTCCTGGAGCTGAATCAGATGTGTTTGATTAAGGACGTTTGCAAAATGTGTAGCAATGGGGGTGGGGTATGCAGGTTAGGAAACACTGCTCTAATTCATTACAAATTGCTGGACTTTTATTTGGCTAGGCCCATCTCAAGAGCCCACTTAGTTTTTGTTCATATAACAAAGGTCAAAGATACTACCTTGCCAGTAAACACTCTAAGTAATACACAAGGGGCACAGGTTTAGATTGGACCATGAGGCACAGTTGACATCATCAAGGGCTCAATTATCTTATATATGTTAGTGATAATTAGATTTTGACCAATCAGAAGTAAAATCATACCTGTGTTTTGAATCAGCTGCTAATGGTGACACACAATGTGTTTAAAAACAAAGTTTATAATGACAAACCTTTTGGGCTTATTTGTAGTCCACCACAATTAAATATTTGCAATTTAATGCACCAAATTAGATAGCACATAAAAAGCATTACAGAATGTAGGTTTGATTTAGTGCAAGGCACTAAAAAAAAAGGCGCAAAAAAAAACATGACATTTGTCCTACGGCTTCTATATGTTTGCAAGGTGAATTCAGGAACCAACTAGGCCAGGCTAACCCATCACCATCCTAGTAGGTTTGAAGCCACAAGTATACCACCTTGGCCTTTTTGGATACGAAAATTAGTTAATTAATAACTAGAATAGACTATCCAGATTTAAGAAGACTATGGGCATGTCCCAGTACCCACACTTGGGATCTTAGTAATTGACCACTTGTCTACTTACATGTGGTATTTCCAGTGTTTGGCCAAAGTGTTCTACTGGGTATAACATTGCAAGTATGTATAGAACTTTTGATTACACACTTATTGTACAGTGTTGATGCAAGTAGAGTTTTTATTTATTTATTTATTTATTTATTTATTTATCTTATTTACACACCTTTATTTACACATTTAGATACATATTTAGTCAATATTGCACTTTAAAGATGTCATAAACTGCCTTTGTTTTTTTATTTTGTGCTTGTTTCTGAGGTCCTGAATGTTATCAAGATTTTTACATTAAAAAAATGATTTAGAAGAATCATCCTGTAAGTTTCAGAACTCAAGACTTTCTTTGCATTGCTTTCCTTCTGATCCCCACATTAGGAAAATAGCCTAACTGTTTTCCTAATGTGGGGATCAGAAGGAAAGCAATGCAAAGAAAGTCTTGAGTTCTGAAACTTACAGGATGTTTTTCTATTACAATGACCTCTTATATGTCAAAAGATCAAGAGAATTTTGGTTTCTCAGTTCATGATGCCTTTAACACTTGCTGTCCAAATGTTGGTGCATGTCAAGCAAAAGACCCACCTTTTCAACTGACCTCTTTTTTTTGGTCCGGAACAAAACAATGTAAAATAAAGATCTAAACATATGTAGTCCTTATGTAACAGACAACACAATTTAATAATCATGGTGCTTCAAGTCTGGGGTGTCAAACTCAGTTCCTGGAGGGGGGCCACAGCCCTGCAAAGTTTTGTTCCAACCCGCTTCAACACACATACTATGCAGTAAATTAAACATGAAGGACTTGATTAGCTGGATAATGTGTGATTAATTAGAGTTGCATCTAAACTCTGCAGGGCTGCGGCCCTCCAGGACTGGAGTTTGACAGTATTATTGCATCAATAAAATGTGCAACATTCTATGTAATATCTAATGTATTTACCTGCAAACACTGCAAAGTTACCTTCAATCTCACAGTAGACCCTTTGGGTTCCCAAGTGATCCCATTTCATTAGTTGTGTCCTTCCACACCTATAATGTAAGGATAATGTATGAAAATTCCATGTGTATGAGAATGCATGCGTTCACATTCATATTATTTATTTTCAAATCTAACACACTGCCCAGTCTTATGTTTACTCACCTCAAATTTCCAGTGATTGCTATTGATGTTGACAAAATTATATTGCTGTCATATGATTCAAAGTTCACCTATGAAAACATGGTAATTAAGCATCATGTATTACTGAATATTTAAACCTGTTGAACATCATCACAGTTACTGTCATGCATAATAGCACATTTTGTAATTCACAATTTCATATTTCAGACCTGGTTTTTTTTTCACTGAACAAAACATTTTTTATCCACTTGATATTTGCTCTTCTCCAACATATAAATGAGTCTAAAAAAAAATTATTTAATTTTTTATTAGATTTTATTTTATTAAATAGATCACTACAATAGACGCTGGGTCTGAAGAAAATCCTCGTATAAAAATCCTTGTATTTTAACCATACATAATAAGTAGAGTTTGTGCACTATAGTTGAACTAGTGTTTAAGATTTGCAGTAGGAATGTGGGAAAAAGGTAAGATGATATGAAGTCTAAAAAATCTATAGTTTGATCCCCTTTTTTGGTTGAAGTGGGTGAATCGATAGCAACATTTTGGAATAAATAGTACAGCACCTTAAATCGTCAACCTGTTACCTTGACACACTTCCCACATCTTTTTTCACAAGTGTGCTTAAAGGGGTCATCCGGTGCCACATGCACTTTTATAAGCTGTTTGAACTGAAATGTGTGTTGGAAGTGTGTGTACACAACCACCCTAGGATGACAAAGATCCGCCCAGTAGTTTTCTTTTAATTTAGTAAAATAATTTGCCTCTTCTCATATCGAGCCGTTCTCAGATGCCTGTCGTTGTTGCGTAATGACGAGAGAGGCCGCTCCTGCGATAGTTGATAGACAGTAGTGTTTTAGCATAGACCCGCCCCAAGTGTAAACTGACAGCACTGAGGGAACGTGACTGCCGATCTACCTAAATGGGTTAATGTTTACACGAATCATTTCTCACCAAACTGCTTTATAAACGAGGGTCAGTATAAAGCTTAGCTTTGTAAGGCTAGATGGTTTAAAATGGTGTCTGTTAATGATTAAGATGTAACCTTAACGCAATACCTGCAAAAGTGTTTACAGCTCGCAAATGCACATGAGTAAAGACTATAACACTCACATTTATCTATTTTAATATAAGGACGGAGTAAATTATGTTAACCGATCACTTTTTTGCTCTTGTTCAATCAGCTATGCCTCAGTAAACATACCGCGTTCCTCTCTTTACCACAGTAAACACAGTAAACACATCGCGTTAGTCTCCACAGTAAACACATCGCGTTCGTCTCCACAGTAAACACATTGCGTTAGTCTCCACAGTAAACACAGTAAACACACCGCGTTCGTCTCCACAGTAAACACAGTAAACACACCGCGTTCGTCTCCACAGTAAACACATCACGTTCATCTCCACAGTAAACACAGTAAACACATCGCGTTAGTCTCCACAGTAAACATATCACGTTCGTCTCCACAGTAAACACAGTAAACACATCGCGTTAGTCTCCACAGTAAACATATCGCGTTCGTCTCCACAGTAAACACATCGCATTCGTCTCCACAGTAAACACATCGCATTCGTCTCCACAGTAAAAAAAATTAAACACATTGCGTTCGTATCTCTCTCAGTACTCTACTCTGCCAGTACATACAAAGATAAATCAAAGTGACATTAAGTTTACTAACCATTCAGACAGGTCCAGTATAAGCCGCAATTGCCAAACTTCTTTGCAGGTGTCATCTTGTTTCGGTTCCAACTCCAGTTTTTAAATTAAATTTTCAATGGATGGGGTTGTACAGTGTCTTCAAAGCCCCCCAAGTGCCATTTCCCCCCAAACTATACAACTATACCCCCAACTGTTGTCTAGGCAATACCCCGTGTGCTATGTAATGACACGCCCTACAGAACTGAGGGGCAGGGTGAGCAGAGGTTCATATCATTTAAAGGGCCAGGTACTGATATCGCTTGCTGAGAACAGAGGCATTTTTTACCAGGTAAAATTAGTGTTTTTTTACTCTACCATAGAGAATTTTTAATCAAAGTATATTACAAACTTTTCATTTGGACCCTAAAGCATCATATTAACTTGTGTAAAATGGGCATTGGATGACCCCTTTAACTGTTTAGAAGCAGATCTCTTAGAAGTGGTGAACACCTCACTTCTGGGACTTTTCCAAACTCCATGAAAACTGCAGTTATTAAGCCCCTTCTGAAAAAGAGCAATCACCATATTGAGCAACTATATACCAATATCAAATCTTCCTTTTATAGGCAAGATTATGGAAAAAGTTGTTTTTAATAAGCTGAACCACTACATAAACTCAAATGGATACCTGGACCATTTCCAATGTGGTTTCAGACCACATCATAGCACAGAGACAGCGCTCATAAAGCTAATAAATGATATTCGCCTAAATTCTGATTCTGGCAAAATATCAGTGCTGGTATTACTAGATCTCAGTGCTGCGTTCGACACTGTCAATCATAACATTCTTCTAGATAGTGTCAGGGATCTCCCCTGACAGTCTTGTCTGTCTTGTCTTTGTTCAGTGTTTCTCTGTCTGTGTTGTGTTTAAGCACATGGCTTTGTCTTTGTTTGTGTTTGCCATGTGCTCCCCTCGTCCTGCCTCCTTGTTACCTGTTGCCACGCCCCCTTGTTTAGTCCTCGTTGTGCTGAGTGTCGTCACCTGTCCTGCTCGTTCTCACCTAGTTTGTCTGAGTGCTCTCACCTGGTCCTCATGTATCCTGTCCCCTTTATAAGCGTGCCCCTTCCCTCTTGTCTTTGCCAGTTTGTTGATTAATCTACTACTGTGTGTGCACTCTTTAATCTTTGTTAGCTGTAGTCAACCTATTGTTATTTTGTTCATTCCCTACCTAGTCATTTGTCTAATACTATCTTTGTCCATCTCAAGCCCAGTCCAGTCTCGTCTTGTCCTGTCCTGTTCTGTCCTGCAGACGGTGCTCCTGGTCCGCCTCTCTGCTAGATGTGAGCATAACCTGTGAGATCGCAAGTGTGGAGTGGCTTCCACTCAAGTTCCTGTCTGACCCTGCTGCTAACTTCCAGCTTCCAGCCATCTCTGCTCACTAGTGGACTGTCGCCTGGACTCAGTGGTCATTCTCTCCGCCTGCCTGTCTTCAAGTTTCTCCCTGCCTATTGTTTGGACTGTGTTCACTCCCCTCATCACCATCTCTTGTCTTGCCTGTTATTCAATAAACAAACCATCACTTATCATTCTGCATTTGAGTCCTCTCTTACAGAAACCCTGACAGAACGAACTGGCCAGAATTGGACTCGGCAGAATGAGCATCAGAATCCTGCCACCCATCAATGCTCAAGAAAGGCTCGCTTGTCAGCGGGGCCTTGCAGCACTTCGACAACAGGGCTGGGACATCGGAGCATTCACCCAGTTCTTCTGGATGATGCCTAGAGGGCTTGATTATGATGACACCGCCCTCAAGGACATATTCAATGCCTGCTTGGATGACCCGGTACCTAAGTGGGAGATGGACAGCCTCAAAATGTTAAACTACTGGGATTTCTCAAGGTATGTTGGTAATCGCGTACAGTGGGGAATGCCTCCTCCACCACCCAGGCCAGTATGCAGCAACCACTCTGCCCCACTTTCCTTGCCAAGTCATGACCAAGATCCTCTTCTGACTCCAACTCGGAAGCGAAGAGCCAGAAGAAAGGGGGCTCAGTCTGTTGCCTCTATTGATGACTCTGACACTATCCCTATCACCCCAGAGCCAGTCAAGTGTCACCCAATCAAGTCTGTTCCTGTAGAGTTGAAGTCCGCTGGGTCTGTTTCAGTCTCTGCTGAATCGACTGAGATCACTGATATTCCTCGAGTCGGCTGAGTTAGCTGCAGATACTACAGAGGAGGACAAGCTCACATCAATCTGTCGGAAGCAGAGAAGAGGAAAGACCCATGCAGAGCAGACTTTTGTCCCTGAGGTATCCCTTCCAGTGACATTTTCAAGACCACTTTCCAATAGTTTCATGCCCTCAGAGACTGTTTCTGCCCATTCAGTCATGAGGCCAGAGGCCTCTTTTAAGCCAACTCCTGTTATGGCCAAGGAGGCCTTCACCAAACCCGCTCCAGTTACTTGGATCCTATCAAGCCCATTCCAGTCACTCCAGAGACAGTCAAACCCGCTCTAATCACCCAGGATCCAGTTTACTCCATTCCAGTCACTCCAGAGCCAGTCAAGTCTGCTCCAGTCATTCCAATGCCAGTCAGCATAGCTCCAGCCATTTCCAAGATGGCTAAGCTATCAGCTATTAAACCAGTTCCAGTAAACTCTAAGCCAGAGTCAACTTCTGTCATACCTAAATCAATCACCTTCACTACTGTTATCCAGGAGGAAGTTGTTTCAACTACGGTCCTCACTCAGTCTATGAAGTTTATATCGGGCATTTCTGAGTCTGCCAAGCCAACCTCTTGCTTTCCAGAATCTACTGAGTGCACCCCAGTCATTCAAGGATCTGTCAAGTCTAATTTTGTCCCTCAGACTATAAGGTCTGTTCCCTACTTGTCACAATCAGCCGGGTCTATTCCTATCTCCGCTGAGATGACCGCGCTCACTACCTCTCCATCTGTGTTGGTCAAGTCCGCTGCCGATACTACAGAAGCGATCCAGCACACTGTAGCATCCCGTCGTAGGCTGAAGAAGAGAAAGGCTGGTGCTGTGCTGTCTAATGCCCTTCCTGTTTTGCCCACTGAAACTATGCCAAAGAGTCCAGTCACACCCACAGATCGTGTACACCCCTGTCATGTCTCGTCCACAGAAGGCGATTCTGCCTGCCATGTTGTGCCCACAGAGGCTCTTTTTGAGCTGGCTGCTCCTCATGTCATGGCCACGGAGGCCAATGCAGTGGCTGTCATCATGCCTGTTTTGGCCACGGAGGCCAGTTCCAAACCACCTGCGCTCCCAGATGCATCCACGGATGCCGTTCCCACCAGTCATGTCGAGTCCAAGAATGTTCCTGCAAGTCATGTAAAGTCAACAGATATTCCTATTTGTCAAGTCATATCTACAGAGGCCTTTCCGGAACAGCCTACTCCCAAGTTGTTGGCCACGAAGGTCATTTCTGCGGCTCTCATTCAGCCCGTTATGGTCAAGGAGGCCATCTCTAAGTTTTCAGCTGTTCCAGTTGTGCCCCCAGAGGCTATTCCTGAGCGGCCTGCTCTTAATGTTTTGGCCATGGAGGTCATTCCAGAGGCTATCAGTCAGCCCATTATGGGCACGGAGGCCATCTCCGAGCACCCCGCTCTCCCAGTCACGGCCATGGAGGCCATACCCAAGCAGCCTGTTGCTTTAGCCGCTGAGGCCTTTTCTGACGCTCTTGCCAGCTTGCTCCGTTCCACATAGGAGATTCTTGCCACCCTTGCAGTGGCCGTCAAGTATGAAATTCCCGAGTCCGCTCCGGAGCGCGCAGTCCCCGTGTCCGCCCAGGAGGGCGCAGTTCCCGAATCCGCTCCAGAAAGCGCAGTTCCCGAGTATGCCCCGGAGGGCGCAGTTCCCGAATCCACTCCAGAAAGCGCAGTTCCCGAGTCCGCCCCTGAGAGGGCAGTCCCCGAGTCCACCCCGGAGGGCGCAGTCCCCGAGCCTAGTGTTGGCTTCTGCCCCTGAGGAAGTGTCCAAGTCTCTTCCTGCTACCCTTAAGAATACCACTGTCACCCAGCCAAGTTGGAGGTCCAGACCAGTCAGGCCAGTTCCCACCCCTCCCTTCCCACCCTCTGTGTCTCCCAGTTTAGGTTCCCTTAGGCCAGGACCCCCCTGGTCAGCCGTGAACATTTTGCCTGGTCCTGTTCCCACCTGGTCCTTCCCTCCCTCTGTGTTTCCTGGCCAGTTTGGTACTCCTATATTCATTACCCACCCACCCCCCTAGTTGGTGCCTCCTGTGATGTTGCCCGGTTTGGACACCTGGAGGCGCCCTTTGGAGAGGGGGTACTGTCAGGGATCTCCCCTGACAGTCTTGTCTGTCTTGTCTTTGTTCAGTGTTTCTCTGTCTGTGTTGTGTTTAAGCACATGGCTTTGTCTTTGTTTGTGTTTGCCATGTGCTCCCCCTCGTCCTGCCTCCTTGTTACCTGTTGCCACGCCCCCTTGTTTAGTCCTCGTTGTGTTGAGTGTCGTCACCTGTCCTGCTCGTTCTCACCTAGTTTGTCTGAGTGCTCTCACCTGGTCCTCATGTATCCTGTCCCCTTTATAAGCGTGCCCCTTCCCTCTTGTCTTTGCCAGTTCGTTGATCTACTACTGTGTGTGCACTCTTTAATCTTTGTTAGCTGTAGTCAACCTTTTGTTATTTTGTTCATTCCCTACCTAGTCATTTGTCTAATGCTATTTTTGTCCATCTCAAGTCCAGTCTCGTCTTGTTCTGTCCTGCAGACGGTGCTCCTGGTCCACCTCTCTGCTAGATGTGAGCATAACCTGTGAGATCACAAGTGTGGAGTGGCTTCCACTCAGGTTCCTGTCTGGCCCTGCTGCTAGCTTCCAGCCATCTCTGCTCACTAGTGGACTGTCGCCTGGACTCAGTGGTCATTGTTTCCGCCTGCCTGTCTTCAAGTTCCTCCCTGCCTCTTGTTTGCACTGTGTTCGCTCCCCTCCTCACCATCTCTTGTCTTGCCTGTTATTCAATAAACAAACCATCACTTATCATTCTGCATTTGAGTCCTCTCTTATAGAAACCCTGACAGATAGACTGGAAAACTGGGCTGGGTTTTCTGGGATGGTTCTAAAATGATTCTGGTCATACTTAGAAGGGAGAGGTTACTATGTGAGTATAGGAGAACATAAGTCTAAGTGGACGTCCATGAAATGCGGAGTCCCACAAGGATAAATTCTTGCGCCACTGTTGTTCAGCCTGTATATGCTGCCACTGTGTCAAATCATGAGAAAGAACCAAATTGCATATCACAGCTATGCAGATGATACCCAGATTTACCTAGCCTTACTGCCAAATGACTACAGCCTCATTGACTCTCTCTGCCAATGCATTAATGAAATTAACAGTTGGATGTGCCAAAACTGTCTTCAGTTAAACAAGGAGAAAACGGAAGTCATTGCATTTGGAAACAAAGATGAAGTTCATAAGGTAGATGCGTACCTTGATACTAGGGGTCAAAAAACAAAAAATCAAGTCAAGAAACTTGGTGTGATTCTGGAGTCAGACCTCAGTTTCAGTAGCCATGTCAAAGCAGTAACTAAATCAGCATACTATCATCTCAAAAACATTGCAAGAATTAGATGTTTTGTTTCCTGTCAAGACTTGGAGAAACTTGTTCATGCCTTTATCACAAGCAGTGTGGACTAATGTAATGGTCTCCTTAGGAGTCTTATTAAACAAACTCCTACTGGTCCAAAATGCAACAGCTAGAGTTCTTACTAGAACCAGAAAGTATGAGCATATTAGCCCGGTTCTGTCAACACTGCACTGGCTCCCTATTAAGCATCGTATAGATTTTAAAATCTTGCTCCTTACTTATAAAGCCCTGAACGGTTTAGCTCCTCAGTACTTGAGCGAGCTCTTATCATATTATAGTCCCTCACATCTGCTGCGTTCTCAAAACTCTGGCAATTTGATAGTACCTAGAATATCAAAATCAACTGCGGGCGGCAGATCATTTTCACATTTAGCGCCCAAACTCTGGAACAATCTACCTAACACTGTTTGGGAGGGTTAAAGGATTGTTAGGCTGCATTAATTCAGGTCAACTGGAACCAGGGACACTTCCTATAACACCTGATGTACTCGTTGAATCAAATGGTATCTACGCTAATATTAGTATCTTTCCTTCTTATTCCAAGGTCACCGTAGCCACCTGTATCCAGATCAGACGTTCACTGCAGTCCCCCGGATCTAGTCCATACCCATCAGCACCCAGAGATATCCTCTACAGCCCTGAATGTCAGCAGAGACCACATCAACTTAGAGACAGATCATCAGTGAAGACCTCATCACCCACATTACCATCGACGCAAGACCACGAAAACCAGATGAGTTCTCTCCAATTTGATTTTGTGGCAACTTGGAACTCTTGCATCTACATTAATATTAGTCTGTTTGTTTCTTATTCCCAGGTCTCCATAGCCACCAGAACCGGTCCATATCCAGATCAGATGGTCACTGCAGTCCCCCGGATCCAGACCAAACCAAGAGCAAATGGTGGATCAACACCTACAGCCGAATGTCAGCGGATACCGTGTCAACTAGATGAGCCCCAGAGACAGATCATCAGGAAAGAACTCCTACCCTAAACGGCCACTGGCACAAGGCCACGGGAACCAGATGAGTCCTCTCCAATTTGACTTTGTTGCAATATGGAACTCTTGCATTATTATTGACATTTTATTTTATTATTTTGATACTATAAGGTTGCTTTGACACATCTTGTATTGTAAAAAGTGCTGTATAAATAATCTTGACTCGACTTGACTTGACTCTCCTCACCGGCCTTCCCAAGAAGACCATTAGACAGCTGCAGCTCATACAGAATGCTGCTGCCAGGATTTTGACTAGAACCAGAAAATCAGAGCATATCACACCAATCCTCAAGTCCTTACACTGGCTTCCAGTTATGTTTAGGATAGATTTCAAAGTACTTTTACTCGTTTATAAAGCACTCAATGGCCTAGGACCTAAATACTTTGCAGATATGCTCACAGAATACAAACCCAACAGACAACTCAGATCACTAGGATTGAGTCAGTTAGTAATATCAAGGGTTCACACAAAACAAGGGGAATCCGCTTTTAGCTATTAACCAGTTCACTCTAAAAAAAGATGTGTTAAATATTAACACATTTTTTGTGTTATTGCCATTTTAACACATTTTTATGTCATTTTAAGTTGATCATGTGTAAATAGAGAGAGAGAGAGAGATAGAGTGAGAGAGTGAAACAACACAATGTGTTCAACACAAAATGTGTTAAATATCATCCAATCACATTGCTGCCTACGTCACGGCATAAGCTCTATTTTCATTGGTGGATGATATGGATGCACTCATGTCAGGTATATGGATTTCTCTGATAAAAATGTAATGTTCCCAGAGCATTCTCAGAATGTCCCCTCTGGTGTCAATGACATTCACAGAACATTTCCCAAGATGCTCATGATGTGCAGATCTTTACAGGGTTGGGGGACATTATTTCAGGAACCTTCAGGGATTAACACATCTCAGAGTGGATTTGGTCCCACAATACAGCATTAAAGTAACACTGAAGCAGAGTTAACAAGCAGAATTACTGAAGAAAAGAGAAACAAACAAAGAAGAGAAGAGACAAACAGAAGCACAACTACAACTGATTTCCATTCACAGCCTCAGATGAAATAAACTGAATAAAACACAATAAATCTCTGAAGATCTCAGCAGAGGAGAATTAAACAGCTCCACAAACAGCATCACCAGCTTCACTCATTACTAACCAGTTTGACTTTATTTCTGTCATACAAAAGTTCTTAATGAGAATTAACAGAGGTTTAGATGTTGATTTAATTTCTTAAAACATTACCATCACTGTGGTCAGTGTTTACTTTTGTTGGGTCTCAACCCTAAAATCTACTATTATGTTTTTTCTCTTGCTGCTATAATTCTGTGCTCAGAATACTTTATTATAGTGGTTAATACCTAAGAGAAAATATGATTAGAACAATATTGGTACGTTAATGATAAAAAAAGAAACATTAATTCTTCAGACATGGAGTTGAAGAATCAGCATATGAATTTCAATGATGGTGACAATAATTATAAAGCAATTTATTCTGGAAGCCATGGATGGGTTTTGATTGGTGCTCCCAGAATGCACTGCAGCATGAACCTTTTTTTTTGTCACCATTGTTGAGATTCGTATGCTGATTATTGATGACTGTTTGCATCCACAGCACTGATTTCTGAAACGTTTCGAGTGCAAAGTGTTTTTAAAATCAGTCAAATTTTCTTGTTAATATATAGCTTTCATCAACCCCAGTGTAATTGTTGATGTTAACATGAAACAACAACAGATACAGTCTTCAGATGAAATCAACAGGTTACAACATCTACAACCAATCAAAACCACTTAATCATGTTATTCTGGGCTTCTCTACTTTTACAGAGTTTTAAAGCAGCCAGAGGAAAAAAAACTAACATCAGAAAATAAAGGCTCAAGAGCACAACTAAAGCAAACACTGATCACATTAACAGTAAGTTCAAAAGAAAAAGAAAAAATCAACATCTAAACCTCTGTTCTAAATAATAACATTTTAGACAAACTGGTTAGTAATGAGTGAAGCTGGTGATGCTGTTTGTGGAGTTTCTGTTTCTCTTTCATTCAGCTTGTTAACATTATCAACTCAACTCTGCTTCAGTGTTCAATTAACACTGTACTGTGGGACCAAATACACTTTGAGCAGTGTTAATAGTTTTTTTTTTTGTATTGCATTCATTTTAACTGGTTAAGAATAGCACATCTATGCAGATTGTGTGATTTTTAACACATTAATGTGTTATTTTAACACACTGTCTTGTGTTAAGAAGAATAACACACTGGTGTAAAATTGAACTAACACAACATGTGTTGTCCTTAACTAAACACACAGATGTGTTAAATATAACACAGGTTGTGTTGTTTTAACACATTTAACACATTAATGTGTCATAAATTGTAATTTGACACATTAGTGTGTTAAATATTTTCAAAATATCAGCCTGTGTTAGGATGAATATCACATTGGTTGAGTTAAAATTAACACAAAATGTGTTGTCCTTAATTTAACACACAAGTGTGTTAAGATATAACACAGGTTGTGTTATTTTTAACACATCTGTTTTAAGAGTGTTGGAGCCAGCTTCCAGAAGAGATCAGGGGCCGTATGTATAAAGCTTCTCAGAGTCAAATTTTAGTCTTAAGTGTTTCAAAATTCTAAGAGTGACGTAATTTTACTCTTATTTCTGGACTTAAGATAAAGAGTGATTCATAAAAGTTCTTAAGTGTTAAGACTAGGTCTCAGCTCCTAAATTATTTAAGAGAGTTGGAGAGGTCTCCTAACCTAGTTAGGAGTAACACAATGGCAGCAAAAAGGAGGAAACACACACTTTACAATACACATATGACATATTGGAGTTATATGATGATATGGAGTTGATAAAATGATACAATCGTGACCATCAAGCATTCTTTAATGTATTTATTTTTGTAATTGACCAAGTAATAAGCATAATAACTTAATCCACTCTACAAATCAATGCTCTAGCTGCAATAATATGTTTGTTTGTTTATTTATTTTCACTGGAAAATTTGAAAGATTGTAAAAATGCAGCAAAGCACTGGTGATGACACAGTAAGCAAACACATCAGTGACCAAAAGTGATGTGTGGAGGGTTTTAATGACCTCACATTTCACTTAAACCATCAAAATATGAAAAAAAACACTGATCAATGTTGCTAACTGCTTTCAATTGAAAGAAGTTAAAACAGTCACACAATGTAGCTGATGAGGATGAGGACATAATGGTGAGTTCACTGATTTATATAATATAAATATATCAGTGGGAGAGTGTTGTAATCTAAATAAGGTTTAGTCTCAAAGTCTCAAAAGGGGGAAGGACGTCAACAAATCTAGTGACAAAATCACTAAACTGTCAACATTGACATTGAATACAACATAATCAGTTATTAATATTGTGTTGGACCTCTCTTGTTTTTGCATGTGTTCATAATTTCTTTGTAGGACAGCAATGCCAAAAAATATGACACATTTTACTGCATTATTATCAAAAAAATAAAAGTAAAACAATTGACTCCAAGCAAATATGCAATATGCTTACAAAATCAGTAACACTTTTTTCTCTCTCCTGGCCACAACTTAAAGGCAGTTTATTGACTTTCCAACTGACCGTCAAACCATGCTGCAAAACAAGAAACTTTTAAGTTTGTGGGCTTTCTTTGAGTTCTTGGAGCTGTTCACATCATTGCTCCAACTGTAAATGAGGAGACATGGATTTCAAAGCATTAATAATAATTTGTGATAATTTTCCACAATGCAAAGCATTTGTTTAAATACACTGAAATATTAAATAGTGTCTTAATTAAATGATTGTATTGTAGTTCCATCAAATAATTGGTGTTGTGCTGCTGTGACTCACATGAGCAGGCTCACTATTGGCTGATTCAGAGGTCAAGGGCGGCCATTTTGTGTTTCAATCATTGTAGTCCTTAATTTACAACACTTAAGTCAGAACTTAAGAATCAGTCTCAAACTTTACTGAAAGTTGCTTTTAGATTCTTTATAAAAGTCTCCTACTCTTAAAAAAGTCCTACTTCTTACTAAGAATTTTTTGACACTTAAGTCAAAGTTTAAGACTACTCTTAAGAGCATTTCTTAGAAGTTTTATACATACGGCCCCAGGGCCCGTATCCCTAAAGAATTTTTGTGCAAAAAGTGGCTCCTAGCGGCCAAATTCTAAGAAAATTCTCAGAGTCATGACGTTTTCTTAGAATTTTCCCTAAAAGTGACACGAAAATCCCAGTTAATATAAAAGCTATTCCTCAAGATTCCTAGCGCTTAAAAGGGCTCCTAAGGCGAGATCTGCTAAGAGCAGGTGTTACGTTCCACGTGCGTTTCGCTGGCGTGGGAATGTTGATGCTTTTACTCGCTGATGCACTACACGTGTGTTGTGCGTTCATTGAGTTTTCTTTCTGTTAATCCCACCTCTAGGTCGCTGTGACTGGCTGACTCATCTGTCAGTCATCATTAGGGCGGAGCACCCGAACCAATCAGAGGCAGTCCAGCTGGTTTAAGAGAGATGGCGGGTTCCTTCACTTGGTCTCTCTCCCTCTTTTGCGGCAGCAAGCTGTTATGCGGCGTGCTGAGTTTTTGTATACTCCTTGAGAGTTTTTGCCTGTTTAATGTAATCTACCTGGAAAAGTGTGCTATGTGCTTAAGTGATTATATTTATATTTAGTAACTTATTCGTACTACGTGTGTATCACTATATGAGAATATAATAAGAGTTTTCAGCTGCAAAGCTATGTTGGGAAGGAACATCAGGTTAGTATATCGCGATATACATTCTGCCCGTAGCTGTTTTTGTGTATATACACACTAGGTAAGAGGTGAGCGCCAACCCTTGTATTTTTATTATTAGTTAGGTTATTTAGGCGCCCATGCGCGAAGATTTCGGTTTGTTTTCTGCATTTTTCTTTGGTTAGGCTTAGGGACTAGTTAAGGATTGTTTTGTTATGTTTTGTTATTTTCTTTGGCGCCACTTAAGTTCTTTCCCATTTTCTTTCGTTATTTATTTGTTGCATTGTACATAGCCCACAGACATATAATTGCATTGACTGGATTCCGTGGCTACGGCTTGTTGTAAAATAAAACTCCAGTCAAATTTCTCTCTCAGAACTTGTCGGTCATGTTTCCTTCCACCACAGTCCACACGCCAGTAGTGTTTTAATATCTCTAATGTTATGTATGTTTCCTAGACACTTTAATATCGTAACATTAAATGGGGGCTCGTCTGGGATACATGAAATATTGATATCTAAAAATATTAATGTTCATGTTTTTCCCGAGATATTGATTACTGCTGGTGTGCGTGGTGGAAGGACCGTGTTCAGTTCTTTTTTCTGTAGAGTATTAGTGCTCGCAAGGTAGTGATTAGCGGATGGGCTGTTTTGGAATTTGGTTAATAATTTTAATAGGATTAAGCATGGCTGATTTTGATTTAGACGTTTTCGTAAGTTCACCCTCAGTGGAAAAGCTTTGTAAATGTAGAAAAGAGGATCTGTTGTGTATCGCTGCTCATTATCAAATCGCTGTCTCGAAACAGCTGCGTAAATCAGAGATTAGGTCAGCTGTATCTTTGGGGTTGGTGCAATTAGGTGTTCTAGCGCTGTCTGCAGGTGTCGGTGAAGTTACCGCTGAAGCTGACGGTCGCTCTGGTGAGGAGGAGCGGAGCGAAACTGCTGGGGTGGAGGTCTCCGAGGCCAAGGCTGTTTTGCCGCCCTCCGATCCTTTTTCTCCAGGCTCGGAAGGGTCTGGAAGTGGTGCGCGACTAAAAGTTCGCTTAGCGCGAGTGCAGGTAGAGGCACGTGAACGTGCAGAAAGTCGTCGGCTGGAGGCAGATAAGAAGTTCCGACTTGAAATTCGCAGACTTGAAATTGAAGCGGAAACACAGATTAAGCTGCGTGAACTTGAGATAGCAGCTAAAAGAACACCGGCCCCGGTTACATCACCCTTGTACTCGAAGTCTGCAGATGCTGGCTCGACAGGGAACACTTTTGAGGTTAGCAGACACATCTCTCTCGTACCACAATTCCGAGAAACAGAGGTTGACTCGTATTTCAATGTATTTGAGCGAATTGCGTCCACACTTCAGTGGCCTAAAGAGGTCTGGTCGTTGCTGTTACAGTGCAAACTAACTGGTA
Source organism: Garra rufa (assembly GCF_049309525.1). Classification (NCBI taxonomy): domain Eukaryota; kingdom Metazoa; phylum Chordata; class Actinopteri; order Cypriniformes; family Cyprinidae; genus Garra; species Garra rufa. The sequence goes on from NC_133374.1 coordinate 35,815,850, forward strand.
AAGCTCAAGATGTTTGTGCTACATTATCCTTAGAGGATAGCGTGAATTATGAAGCAGTGAAGGCTGCAATATTGCGCGCTTATGAGCTTGTACCCGAAGCCTATAGGCAACGGTTTAGAAGTCATCGAAAGAATTCTACTCAGTCTTTTGTTGAATTTGCGAGGGAGAAAAGCGTCTTGTTTGATAAATGGTGCACTTCGAGTAAGGTAAATGATTTTAAAGACATTCGAGAGTTAATTCTTTTAGAAGAATTCAAGAATTGTTTACCTGAGCGTGTTGTCGTTTATTTAAACGAACAGAAAGTGACATCGGTATCACAAGCTTCTGTCCTTGCAGACGAATTTACACTGACACATAAAAATGTTTTTATTCCTGCACGTTCTGAGAGAGCTATGCCACTTCAAGTGAGTTCGAATAATTCATCACGTCCGAAAATTGCTACTGTGAAATCGAAAGAGGACCGTGAATGTTTTTATTGTCACAAACCCGGTCATTTGATTGCAGAGTGTTTTGTGTTAAAACGAAAACAATCGAATTCTGTGCCTAAAAGCGTTGGCTTTGTAGAATTAGTTGATCCTGTTGAAACTGAGCGAAATGATAAACCTGATTCCAGTTACGCACCTTTTTTGCTGGAAGGGTTAATTTCTGTCACAGGAAACTCGGAGGAGCAAATACCCGTGAATCTGCTCCGTGACACTGGGGCAATGCAGTCATTTATTTGTGCTGATGTACTGCCGTTTTCTGATCAAACCTTTTGTGGCAGTCATGTCCTAGTGCAGGGCATAGAGATGGGTCTTGTTCAAGTCCCGTTGCACCGGATTCATCTAGAGTCAGAACTGTGTACAGGTTTTGTGAAGGTAGCTGTTCGTGAGAGTTTGCCTGTATGTGGAGTACAGTTCATTCTGGGCAATGATTTAGCCGGTGGGAAAGTCATGCCATTGCTGGAGGTATTTAATAATCCTGTTGTGTCGGACCAGCCTGATGAACTGGCAAAGTCTTTTCCCGAAACTTTTCCAGTCTGTGTAGTCACGCGAGCACAGTCTCGTAAGACGGATGCTGAAGATTTAGCTACATCTTTTATTGCACCTGTTTTTATTAGTGACACGTTACCCGATGAGAATAAGACTGTTAAAAATTTGCCTGTTTTAAACACTCCTGATGTACAGCCGTGTGTGACGCGCGAGAGAGCTATTGCTGCTCAGCAGGAGGATGAGAGTTTACAAAATTGCATTGCCGCTGCTGTATCATTGGAGAAAGCACGAGAGAGGAAAACTGCTTATTTTATTGAGAATGGTTTACTGATGCGTAAGTGGTGCTCTGATGTTTCTGATGATGCTGAATGGACTAACGTGTATCAGATTGTGATTCCAACCTGTTACAGACAGCAAGTTCTATCTCTAGCTCACGATCACGATCTGTCAGGACATTTAGGAGTCAAGAAAACTTACTACAGAGTTTTAAGACATTTTTTTGGCCTCGATTAAAAACTGATGTTACACATTTCTGTCGTACCTGTCGCATCTGTCAAATCACTGGTAAACCGAACCAGGTAATTCCTAGTGCTCCACTCGTGCCGATTCCAGTGATAGGAGAACCGTTCGAACACGTTATCGTTGACTGTGTTGGGCCTTTGCCTAAATGCGGAAAGAGGTTGAGTATTTGTTAGAGCATGGATTGGCTCAAGCCAGTTGCAGTCCCTGGAGTTCTCCGTGTTTACTGGTACCAAAGAGCGACGGCACTGCTCGGTTTTGTACTGACTATCGTAAGGTTAATGCCGTAACTGTACCAGATTGCTTTCCATTGCCGCGTATGGAAGATTGCATTGACAACATCGGTTCGGCTCGTTATGTCAGTAAATTAGATTTATTGAAAGGGTATTGGCAGGTACCGCTTACGGCTCGTGCTTCTAACATCTCCGCCTTCGTGACGCCCGACAGTTTCATGCAATACTCTGTGATGGCTTTCGGCATGCGTAACGCACCGGCCACTTTTCAGCGACTCGTAAATCTTGTGCTGTCCGGGGTGCCTAAGTGTAACGCATATCTTGATGATTTGGTAGTTTACTCGTCCGACTGGTCAGAGCACATCTCTTTATTGAGAACTGTTTTCGAGCGATTAGAGAAAGCTTCGTTGACCTTGAATTTAGCTAAATGCGAATTCGGTCAGGCTACAATCACGTATCTGGGGAAGGAAGTGGGTCAGGGGCAAGTGCGCCCAATCGAAGCGAAAGTCACTGCGATATCCGAATTCCCTGCTCCAACCACCCGTCGAGAACTTCGTCGTTTTCTAGGGATGGCCGGCTATTATCGCAGTTTCTGTAGAAACTTTTCGACAATTGCACAGCCGTTAACTTCACTCCTCAGTCCGTCGCAAACGTTTTTGTGGTCTGCTGAATGTCAGCATGCTTTTAACTCTGTCAAAGATCTTCTGTGTAATGCACCTGTTTGATTCTGCTCCAGACTTTGATTCTGCTTTTTAAACTCGATGTGGATGCGAGTTATGTGGGTGCTGGAGCTGTGCTAATTCAAGGAGATAAAGATGGTATTGACCATCCCGTCTGTTATTTCTCTCGCAAGTTTAACAAACATCAGTTAAACTACTCGACGATCGAGAAGGAGGCATTAGCGTTGCTGATGGCCCTTCAACATTTCGATGTATATGTTGGATCAAGTATTAGCCCAGTTACAGTGTTTACCGATCACAATCCGTTGGTCTTCTTGTCTCGCATGTATAATCAGAATCAGCGTTTGATGCGCTGGTCTCTGATTGTGCAGGGATATAACTTAATTATCAAACATAAGAAAGGCGTAGAAAACGTGATCGCGGATGCACTGTCTAGAGTTGCCTGTTGCGGCGTCTGAGTACATTCGTTCGAACAACTATATGTTAGTTTTTTTTTCTACATATGGTTGGTTCTTAAGGGGGAGGGTGTTACGTTCCATGTGCGTTTCGCTGGCGTGGGAATGTTGATGCTTTTACTCGCTGATGCACTACACGTGTGTTGTGCGTTCATTGAGTTTTCTTTCTGTTAATCCCACCTCTAGGTCGCTGTGACTGGCTGACTCATCTGTCAGTCATCATTAGGGCGGAGCACCCGAACCAATCAGAGGCAGTCCAGCTGGTTTAAGAGAGATGGCGGGTTCCTTCACTTGGTCTCTCTCCCTCTTTTGCGGCAGCAAGCTGTTATGCGGCGTGCTGAGTTTTTGTATACTCCTTGAGAGTTTTTGCCTGTTTAATGTAATCTACCTGGAGAAGTGTGCTATGTGCTTAAGTGATTATATTTATATTTAGTAACTTATTCGTACTACGTGTGTATCACTATATGAGAATATAATAAGTGAGTTTTCAGCTGCAAAGCTATGTTGGGAAGGAACATCAGGTTAGTATATCGCGATATACATTCTGCCCGTAGCTGTTTTTGTGTATATACACACTAGGTAGAGGTGAGCGCCAACCCTTGTATTTTTATTATTAGTTAGGTTATTTAGGCGCCCATGCGCGAAGATTTCGGTTTGTTTTCTGCATTTTTCTTTGGTTAGGCTTAGGGACTAGTTAAGGATTGTTTTGTTATGTTTTGTTATTTTCTTTGGCGCCACTTAAGTTCTTTCCCATTTTCTTTCGTTATTTATTTGTTGCATTGTACATAGCCCACAGACATATAATTGCATTGACTGGATTCCGTGGCTACGGCTTGTTGTAAAATAAAACTCCAGTCAAATTTCTCTCTCAGAACTTGTCGGTCATGTTTCCTTCCACCACAGTCCACACGCCAGTAGTGTTTTAATATCTCTAATGTTATGTATGTTTCCTAGACACTTTAATATCATAACAGCAGGGAAGATGACTTTTAGTGGCTTAGGAGTTCCCCTAAGCAGCTGCACAAAATGGCCAACAGAGGAGGCAGGAGAGATGTCCTGCAAACACTGGATGACAGGGAATTATTAACACTTTACAATACGTGTGCACAAATAAGCATTAATTCATGCTTAATTAATGCACAGATAATCACGAGTTAATGTATAATTAATGAAGAACTAAACTATTTATTAATTATTACTACATCAGCAACTAATGAACATTCTATATGATTCATATATTAAGTAATCAATAAATCGTTATTAGTTAATTGTGCCATAATGTATTAATTCCATAATAACTTATTTTATTAACTAATAGTGTAAATTCATGTGTTAGTTACTACAGTGGTCAAAGCTATATACTTCAGCTTCCAGTTGTCTGCTTTAATTACTCATTAGCTAATGATTTGCAAAGATATCATTATGTTATGACTTTACTTGAGGCACAAAACTATTAACTAATTGTTAAGTAATATGTCATTGTGGTTATGATATAGAATTAGTCAGTCATGTGCTTTAATGTGTTGAAGCCGTGCATTTAAACTTCCATTTGTCTGCTTTAATTAATCATTAGCTAATGATTTCTAAAGATATCATTATGTTATGACTTTACTTATTGAGGCACAGAACTATTAACTAATTGTTAAGTAATATAGTTATAGCTAATTATTAATTAAAGCAGACAACTGCAAGTTGAAATACATGGCTTGAACACATTTTGGTAATTAATACATTAATTTACACAATTAGTTAATAAAAGGGGTTATTAGGGAATTAATACATTATGACACATTTAACTAACAATTTATTGATTACCTAATCTATGAATCATACAGAATGTTCATTAGTTGCTAATGTAGTAATCATTAATAAATAGTTTAGTTCTTCAAAAATTATACATTAACTTGTGATTATCTGTGCATTAATTAAACATGAATTAATGCACATGTGTGTACACGTATTGTAAAGTGGTACCGAATCATGTTTGTGGTGGATCTCCTTAGAGATGCAATTACTTCACCAACTGGGCCAGCAACAAACCTTGCTCCTCAGTCCAGTTCGGCTTGCGATTCCTTTTTTTCTCCATTTTCTGTGTTTGTAGGATATTTGTTAGTCTCGCATAGCCATACCTTCAGACTGACGGCTGAAGGTCTGGTATTCATGGCAGCTTTGATTGGCCAAGGCCCGCCCATAAGACCGTTTGACAGACATGTCAAACAACCAATCACAGTTCGTTTCGTTCAGCGTCACGTTTCGGGGCGTAGAAATGCCCCCACAACAACAGACTGGCATGCAACAAGTCGAGACACCCCTCGCTGCAGACTGTAGTGCGGTGACGTCAGGTACCTACGTCACGTATGTGTTTACGTATGTGTAACACGCATGCGCGCTATTCTTACTGGCGTTACTGCGCAATGTGCGCATGTGCATGTTCATTAACTTTTTTTAAACTATTTTTGTTGTTGTTTTCTCTTGTCCTCATGTGTCATGTTTATAGTTTTAATTATTATATATAAATATGTATTGTGGCGGGAGGAGCAAACGACAGACACAGTGGGTGTGGCGTCAGGCCTCGGAGAGGCTTTTATTAAACAGAAAGTAAAAGAAAACAAGTTTCCAAGGGGGTAAATGTGTCCAAATAAACGGGGAATCTGGTGACCTCGTCGTGAAGGCGCCTGCTCAGGTCCGGGGCGCGAGGGGCGGCGGCTTCTTCAGCGGCATCTTCCTCCTCCGCCTACGCGGCACTTCTGGGGGATGAAACGGCCCGGCATCCTGGCCCGTCAGCCGTCACGGTGCGGTCCTCATCCGGACCCGCAGCGGCGGTGATGAGGCTTCATTCAGTTCACGTGCTCCTCATCACACACCGCCAGCCCGGGATGTTTTCGCGACTCTCCTCTCCCATACACACCCACTCCCGTTGGGAGCCTGGAGAAGGGCGGCGAATAAGGGACGAGGTGGTGATGATAATTAGGGGGGAGGCAGCCGACTCGTCACAGTATATACAATTATATTTTGTTTTGTTGTTTGCAATAAAAGATCACTGTTATCAGTTTGGTTTTTTGGAGGCACCATGCATAAAATGGGATGTAGACACTGAAAATATACTGTATGTAGTCTATTTAACTTAATACTACTTTATTGGCTTAAATATTCCACAGGCAGAATTGCCAAAGCAACAGAAAAATGTCCATAATTATACTAAATAAACAAGAATCATGACAGAGGAAAGGTTAAAATAAGAAACATATAAGGTGCAGAGTAATGTTACAATATACACAGTGAAATAAAGTGCAACAATGTTAATACCTTGTATATAATACTACACAAATATTACAGAATAAACTCTGTAATTCCATATAATTTTACCTCAGACATGGTTAAAATCATGGATTTGTGCTGTACTACATATTACTGTTTTTCCCCTTTTTTTTCACCTTAGCTTTTTTTAATACTTTTACATTTTATAAGAGTATTATGTTAAGTATGCGCATGCGTTTTAATGACGCGTTACGTCACAAACGACGCGAAAACGCCTAACGTCACCACGCAATGCAAATTACACAGGCATACCATACGTCACTTTGCGCATGCGCGGTAAACACATACCTGACGTAGGTACCTGACGTCACCGCGCTACAGTCTGCAGCGAGGAGTACTTGAACAAGTCAGACATTGATATAACCAGCATTGAAAGTTAACAAAGAAGAGGGAGAACAAGCAGTAAGTCAGTTATTTGTTCGCGAACGTCGCAAATGTGTTTAACAACAACAGCGTCTGCATAAGCAGCTTTCAGCAAAACGCGAGTAAATCAGTCTGCGATTTGTTTCCCGGCGGACCGAAAATAAACGCGACACTCGCGTGTTCCGGAAATCCGATCAAATTCAACTAATCAGATCACGACTTCGACATTCCTGAAGTGTTTCCAGTTAAGTGAACCATATGCATCAGACGTTTAGCCAACGTTCCGTGGGCGTGACGTCTGAGGCTGAGACTAGATATTTGTTAACAAGCCTTCATAAATAGACCAGCCAGCAATCACAGACATTGATAAAATCTGAGCCGTGTTACCCTCGTTAAGACCACACTGAGTTGTAACGTTGCAATTTCTACTTCATTAAGGACAGCCCCTTGAGATAGGCCATCTTGTTTTCAATGGGGTCCATATGGGAGTGAAAGTACAAAATATGCCTGCTAGGATATTAATATGAGCAAATAAGACACAAATCATTATTTGAACAGGGTGTAATGAGCTTAAGTTTTCACATATTTTAGATTCTAATGTTAGGCTATAACCCCTACAGCTTACTATTCATTTTCCAGATATTTTCTTGAATGTGAAATATTATTTACAATTACAGTCTGCATAAGATTAGAGTGTATACTTATGTTTATTGATTTGAGGGTACATCCTTTGCTCATTATCACCAAAAGTTCATTTTCATCAAACTTGTAGGATCAACCAATCACGGCTTTTGAAATGATGACTCATACCTAGCAACGGGGTCAACCACACCTCCTCACTAAGATAGGATTTTCCATCCATTCCTTGCTCAGAGTTCACTGAAAATGGAATCTCTTCTAAGCCAAAACTCCTGGCAAGGAATTTTTAGGTTAAGTTAGGAGCTCTCTGAGAGGATTCTCAGAATCTTTAGGGATACGGGCCCAGCTGTGCTAATACATTAGCCACATTTAAATGCAGACTCAAAACTCATCTGTTTAGTTGTGCATTTATTGAATGAGCACTGAGCCATGTCTAAACAGAATGTATTATTTTATGTATAATAATTTTAACTGTTTTAATTAATTTAACTGTTTTATCTGTTTTAATTTGAAATCAATTTTGAAATCATTTTAAATGTTCTTAAATCTTCTGTTTTTATTGTTGTGATTATTTGTCACACCCTCTGCATGTTCCCTCAGCCCCAATCACCACGATCCTCCACCAACCAGCCAATCACCACCACAGCACACCCGTGAACCATCACCAGAATTCTAATCACCGTCACCTGCACCAGCAATCACCACACCCTTTATATACTTACCTCTGTCACTTACTCACCGGCTGGTATCGAAGTTGCATAGATGTCTCTCTGTGGATCTTCTCCCCTTCCTGTTGTCTCTCCTGTGCTCCTCGTGGATTGCTCCGATGTTCTCCTGTGAAACACGTTAACCGTGTCAAAGGGAAGTGACTGTTGCTATCGCTACGATACTTATGAACTTGAACTCACCTGTTGTGTTGTGTTTGAAGATTCGACTACAGAGAACCTTATTCACCTGTTTGCACGTGTGTTGAACTGTGCACGTTTGTTAATAAATATCCTGAAAGATACTCACCTTCTTCCTTTGTGTGTGGACGTGACAGGATACCAGCCCCTAAGTAATAACTCACCACATCACTCATGGAGGCGAGCGCCGCTATCACCGAAGACACCCCCGATCCATTTTCGGATATGGTAAACGTCCTTCGTCAATCTCTACCTGCTACTCCAACGACGATTTCCAACACGCCCCTCTCTCGCCCCATGAGTTATTCCGGAGACCCGGGTGGTTGCAATGGTTTCCTCCTGCAAAGTTCCCTCTATATCGAAGCCAACGCACACCATTTTCCAAATGAAATTTCTAAAATATCTTTTATGATTTCCCTCCTCACTGGGCAGGCACTTCAGTGGGCGGACGCACTCTGGAATTCACGGAGCGATGCACTAATCTCCTATAATGCTTTCGTTGCCCACTTCAAGGACGTGTTTGGAGCTGCTCTCACTCCCCTTTCCGTGCACGATGAACTGATTACTCTGAGTCAAGGTACGTCCAATATTCATGAATACACCTTGCGCTTCCGCTCTCTAGCGGCCACCAGTGGTTGGAACCAAGTCGCTCTCCTGGCAGCCTACCGTAAGGGGCTTAAACCCCAGATCCGCAAGCATATGGTCATCTACGATGACAATGTACCGCTGGAAACTTTTATTAAGAAAGCAGTAGGCATTTCACAACATCTCTCAGCATGTCCATCTACAAAGTCTGCACCCAGTTTCCCTCCACTCCGAACACCGTCACCCCAACGAGATGCGGAAGAACCCATGATTACCGACTCCTATCGCCTGGATCCTGCGGAGAGGAAACGACGAATTAATAATCACCTGTGCCTGTATTGTGGAGAAGCCTCACACTTCATCAGTGCCTGTCCTGTCCGCCCGCCTCGTCCAATGGTGAGTACCGTATCTATTACTCCAGCCATGTCTCTCTTACCCCATATTACCGCTGAACTAATAGTAAACTCTCGTACTCTCCCCATCTATGTGCTCGTGGATTCCGGAGCGGCTGGCAATTTTATCTCATCACATTTCATTGCTAAACATCGAATCCCCACCGTTCTAAATGAGGTTACATACCAAATCACCACTATCCAAAACTCACCATTGGGCGATGGTAAGATATCTCGCCGGACCAAGAAAGTGACCCTCGTCTCCCAACACAACCACCGTGAACATCTGACCCTCCTAGTACTCCCTCGAGCCAACGTGGATGTTATCTTGGGCAGACCATGGCTCATTAAACACCAACCCCGCGTTGATTGGAGCACAGGAGAGGTCCTGGAGTGGGGTAAAATATGTGAGGACCACGGCTACCATCCTCCCTCGTCGGATCCAGAGCCTCCATACCGTCCTATCCCTCTTCACGCCACCACCATAGAAAGTCCTACCACTCAATCCTCCATCGCCATTCCCCCCGTCTATCAGTCTTTCGCCGATGTCTTCAGTAAGGAACGGGCCACACAACTACCACCGCACCGGCCCTGGGATTGTAGTATCGACCTGCTGCCAGGCGCCAAACTACCTCACGGGAAGATCTACCCCCTCTCACGTCCTGAGCAGGAGGCCATGGAGAATTACATCCAGGAGGCTCTCCAACAGGGGTTCATTCCACGTCCCCAGCAGCATCCAGTTTCTTCTTCGTCCCCAAGAAGGATGGTGGACTCAGACCCTGCATTGATTACCGGGTACTTAACGACGCCACGGTGAAATTCGCCTATCCACTTCCCCTAGTGCCAGCTGCCTTGGAGGAACTACGGGAAGCCCGCATATTCACCAAACTCGACCTCCGCAGTACTTACAACCTGATCCGTATCCGAGAAGGAGATGAGTGGAAAACCGCCTTCATCACCCCGACCGGTCACTATGAATATCAGGTGATGCCCTATGGCCTGGCCAACAGTCCGTCCATATTTCAGAATTTCATGAACGAAATCTTCCGTGACTACCTCCATCGTTTCGTAATCATCTACATTGATGATATCCTCATCTATTCACGTAACCTAAGGGAACATCAAGACCACGTCCGCCAGGTTCTCCAACGCCTCCGTGAGTACCAACTCTATCTGAAGTTAGAAAAATGTGAATTCCATCAACCCTCCATCTCCTTCCTCGGATACGTGATCACTGCGGAGGGAGTTCGTATGGAAACCGGAAAGGTGGACGCAGTGGCCAAGTGGGCGGAACCAAGGACGGTGAAGGAACTTCAGCGCTTCTTAGGCTTCGCTAACTTCTACCGACGCTTTATAAAAAACTATAGCCTCCTATCGGCTCCACTCACTTCCCTCTTAAAGGGAGGACGCCGGGTACTACAGTGGACACCAGAAGCCCAGCAAGCCTTCGACCGTCTCAAGCTGATGTTCACCACCGCTCCCATCCTCAAGCATCCCGACCCTTCAAGGCCCTTCGTGGTGGAAGTGGACGCGGCGGACGTAGGCGTAGGAGCTGTACTGTCCCAATGGTCTGGTGAACCCCGATCCCTCCATCCGTGTGCGTACTATTCCAAGAAACTCACCCCAGCTGAGCAGAACTATGGGATTGGAGACCGCGAACTGCTGGCAATGAAGCTCGCCCTCGAAGAGTGGCGGCACTGGTTGGAAGGAGCCCAGTTCCCCTTCACCGTAATAACCGACCACAAAAACCTCCAGTACATTCAGCACGCCAAGAGATTAAATGCCCGCCAAGCTCGCTGGTCACTATTCTTTGCCCGATTCAATTTCAACATTACTTACCAACCCGGCCACAAAAACACCAAAGCAGACGCCCTATCTCGTATGTACTCACCTGAACCTACCACTGACGTTCCTGATCCTATTCTACCTCCATCTGTCTTCCTCGCACCCATACTATGGCAACTCGACGAGGATATACGGGCCGCCACCTTCGAGGAACCTGCACCACCGGAGCTTCCCCCGGGTCGTGTCTATGTCCCAAGCCGTCTTAGACCCCTTCTGCTGGATAGTACGCACACGTCCCCCGGCTCAGGACATCCTGGCAGTAGGCGAACCCTCTCGCTCCTCCAACAGAAATATTGGTGGCCCAACATGAGCAGGGAAGTGGAATGGTACGTCCAAGGATGTTCGGTCTGCGCCGTCAACACAACCCCACGCCGCTTACCCGAAGGTAAACTACAACCATTACCTATTCCCCGCCGACCCTGGACACACTTAGGTATAGACTTCGCCACAGACCTACCTCCCTCTCAGGGCTACACCACAATTCTAGTGGTAGTTGACCGATTCTCAAAAGCTTGCAAACTAATACCTCTCAAAGGTCTCCCCACAGCGCTAGAAACCGCAGAGGCACTGTTCCACAATGTGTTCCGGAACTTCGGACTTCCAGAAGATATCGTGTCCGATCGAGGACCTCAATTCATTTCCAGGGTCTGGCGGGCCTTCTTCAAACTCCTGGGTACCACAGTCAGTCTGTCATCCGGATATCACCCTCAAACTAACGGGCAGACCGAACGGAAAATACAGGAAATCTCCCGCTACCTTCGGACGTACTGTTCCCAACATCAGAACACCTGGAGCCAGTATCTACCGTGGGCTGAGTATGCGCAAAATTCCCTCCGTCAAACCTCTACTGGTCTAACCCCCTTCCAATGTATTCTAGGCTATCAACCGGCTCTGTTTCCATGGACAGGAGAGTCCTCCGAGGTGCCCGCGGTAGATCACTGGTTCCGAGAGAGCGAGAGGGTGTGGGACTCAGCGCACGTCCATCTCCAACGGGCAGTACGGAGGCATACGGAGCACGCCAACCGCCGTAGGTTACCCAACCCAGTTTACCTCCCCGGAGACCAGGTATGGCTTTCCACCCGAGACATACGCCTCCGGCTGCCCAGTAGGAAGCTGAGTCCCCGCTACATAGGGCCCTTCACCATTCACTCACAAATCAACCCTGTCACCTACCGTCTAAACCTACCTCCACATTACAGGATCGCTCCCTCGTTTCACGTTTCCCTGCTCAAACGCCACACTGAACCCCTATTCCCTTCCTCCACAGAATCGGAGCCACCTCCTCCTCCCGACCCGCCAGAGATCCTCGGAGATAGCATCTACCAAGTCCAAGAAATCCTAGACTCCCGGCGGCGGAACGGCCAGCTCCAGTACCTCGTGGACTGGGAGGGGTTCGGACCCGAGGAGAGATCGTGGATACCCCGTGACGACATCCTGGATCCAACTCTCCTCGAGGAATTCCACCGCCAACATCCCGAACGCCCAGCTCCCAGAGGTCGTGGTCGTCCCCGTCGCCGCTCTTGGGTGCCAGGAGTCACCCGTGGAGGAGGGGGTGATGTCACACCCTCTGCATGTTCCCTCAGCCCCAATCACCACGATCCTCCACCAACCAGCCAATCACCACCACAGCACACCCGTGAACCATCACCAGAATTCTAATCACCGTCACCTGCACCAGCAATCACCACACCCTTTATATACTTACCTCTGTCACTTACTCACCGGCTGGTATCGAAGTTGCATAGATGTCTCTCTGTGGATCTTCTCCCCTTCCTGTTGTCTCTCCTGTGCTCCTCGTGGATTGCTCCGATGTTCTCCTGTGAAACACGTTAACCGTGTCAAAGGGAAGTGACTGTTGCTATCGCTACGATACTTATGAACTTGAACTCACCTGTTGTGTTGTGTTTGAAGATTCGACTACAGAGAACCTTATTCACCTGTTTGCACGTGTGTTGAACTGTGCACGTTTGTTAATAAATATCCTGAAAGATACTCACCTTCTTCCTTTGTGTGTGGACGTGACATTATTATGATAAATTTGTATGATTTTTATATTATGATTTTAATTCCTCTTATGTACAGCACTTTGAATTACCATTGTGTATGAAATGTGCTATATAAATAAACTTGCCTTGCCTTGCCTTGAATCTGAGTATATGTATAAATGTCTTTGTGTGTGTGTGTGTGTGTGTGTGTGTGTGTGTGTGTGTGTGTGTATGGGTGTACTAGCTGATTGTTTTGATGAATATATGATTGTGTCCATTATAGCATCAAGACATTAGTGTGTGTGGAGGGGATGTGAGTGTGTGTGTTGCTGTGTTTTCACTGTTCTCACAATAATATTATTAAATTCATTAATTAACATCAATATTCATAAAACATCAAGATTAAAATTTGTAGCTCTGTATTTAGCTTTCACTGCTTCAACAAATTTCTCAACCTGTTATACAACTAATTCATGAGGTTCCTGCTGATATCATTCAAGACCTGGGCCCGTATTCACAAAACATTTTATCTTAGCACTAAGAGTTCTCCTAAATAGCAGTAAAAGTTTTTAGCTAAGAGTTTTCTCTTAAAACCTATTAACAAAGCTCAAGTGCACCTGTCTGCAGCCTGCAGATCGAGGCGGGGCTGAATCTGGGGCGGGGCTGCACGTGTCGCCCCGCCCACATGCCCTCTCATTGGTTGCAGAGCCATACAGAGAGAGAGTTGCGACAACTCCGTTGACGCCAATGGACCATTTTTTTACAGCAATGGCGGATCGTGGAGACGCTCAATAGTTCCCGGAAGTTCGCGCTAAAAATATCAGCGCTGTAGAGATGCAGCAGAAGAGACCGCTGTGATCAACTTTTATATGGTAAGACATTTATAGAACAAAACTGTATACTATCAGCACAGCTAATCAATTTAACTTGTGCATTAAAACAGATTATTATTACATTATTTCTCACTTAATTAGTAGATTTACGGGATTTTATGCATTATGTCCGTACAGTTTCATCCATCATCGTGTAATTAAGGCTTTTAAACAGGATTTTTGCTGATGGGAGCTACTTAATAGTTCTGAATTTATTGCAATGAATGCTGATAAACCTAAGTGAGAATGAAATTTTTAAAATAGGCGAGCTATTTTCGTTTCAGAATCATGCTAGGCTATATATATATATATATATACCACTGCTGTATTATAGCAGTAATCACTGTAAACCTGTATGTTATTACTTTTTTTACACTTAAACGTCTTAGCTACTATAGAACTACTGTGTGAAGGATCAGTGATGCCACAGGACTGAATTGTGATGTGAAGCAAAACCATTTCTCCTGTTATTATCCTTCTCTATCCTGCTTTCAGAACAAGAACCACCTGAAATAAAACAGTGCCAGCTCCTAAGTATGATTACATAACATTTTGTCAATGTAATCTATAGATTGCTCCTGCTGACTATATCCAATTTTTTATGAAGACTTCAGATGACCAGCACCTGTGAAGAGATGATGCCAACACTTGCGAGGACGTCAGATGAAGCAGACTCTAAATAAACATACAAAACTGATAAATTGCCCTTGCACTGTAATCAACATGATCACATCATGCTTTAATCTGTTCATTGTTTCTGATTACGTGACGTTACTTACTGTAACTGCATGATTTGTATAGCTTAATTTCAGAACATTTCTGCAATATGGACATCAAAGTAAAACAGATACGCCTGTTAACAGAGCTCTTATTTGTAAAGCTGCTAGAAACAATGTGTATACTAAAAAGTGCCATACAAATAAATGTAAATTGAACAAAACTTGATGCATAATTTTTTTTTCTCACCAGATCAGTAGAGTAACCATACATTCACTCTGCTTTATGTGACTGATGCACTCCCACTGTAATGGAGACTGTTCAAGGACAACTTGGTTTATAATTTATTATAAATGTCTAAATTGATTTCTGTAAATATGTGCATAACAAAACTCAACATACATAAAATATATGATTTAATGTGTAAAAATGTTTTATTTATTTTTTTCAATTTGAATATACTACAAATACATTTTTAGATATTAATAATTGAGGGGTGCACAAGAATCAAAAACCTTAATCAAGATAAATTTTTTACTTAATCTTAAAATATCTTTACTTATTTGGAATTAATTTAAAAAAGACAACAAACTTAACACTTACAATGAGATTAGTAAAACGACAATAAACATTAAGATGTGATTGCACTTGATTAACATACAAGCTGTAAGAACACACGCACATATAGAAATAATTGTATTTGACGTTATATATAAAGGCTGAATTACTTGGTAAAAGACCACGATGTTGTTTAAATAGCAAACACGGACTTTTACCATGGTAACTTCAGCCTTAAATATGTTAACAAGGCAGGTACGGACCGCTAACCACATTAATCCTCAAATATTAGCGGTTTTTATCTTTTAAAACCAACACTATTACAACTACATATATATATATACTACGTATACATGTATACATTATTTTATAAATAATGTCAATAAATCATTTTTTGTCAACTAAATACCAAAAATTGCTGTTCTGTCCCTCTAACTCAATGTATTCCAATTGCCCGCTATGAACTTCCTGGAACTATTTGAGGGCTGCGTGTATCACGTGACGATCGAGCGTTTTGGACTTCCGTTGTCGCAACTCTCTCTCTGTATGGCTCTGATTGGTTGTAGGTAAATTAATGACGTCGGCGCAACATCCCTCCCACAACTCATCTCATTGGTTAGTGAAATGGATTGATGTCGCTGCCACGCAGCAGTTGGAAACTATACTATACGTTTTATGTAAACGCTGAATCCTTTGCTTATTTATTATTCAGCTTTCAGATGTGTACAAATCTCAATTAAGATTGTGGTCCAAGGTTACATACATTTACAAGCAAGACATCTTTCCGCTGTTTAGTTATCCCATTTCTGGCAATCCGTGACTATAAATCAAAATGTTAACCAGTGGTGTTTATTTACAGGTGTTTTTTTTTATTATTGTCTTAATTGTTAATAAGATACATAAATGTGGAAAATTCTCAGCAAGAGTGTCCACTATCCTTATGTTATTAAATTAATAAATAGAAAAGGGTTGTTAAACATCAGAGTTGTTTATAAATACAAACATTTATGACACATGAATGAATTATGACGACACATGAATGAATTTCACTGTTATTTATTTAAGATAATAATGTTCACAGTTATTTCTGATTCTCCCTCCCGATCTAATAGTGACACGCGAAACAGCAGTCTGGATCCTCTGTGCTCAAATACATTCATTTCTCTAAGAAATTGAAATAACACCCTATAACAATCTGTTGACCCTTCCCGAAGTATATCTACTAAATTGAAACATATTTTCATTTCTTCTGATTTCGCTATTAATTGACCATATGCACGGATTACTTCCTTGTTTAGTCAAGCCAGCTAATAGCCTGGCGAGCCAGACTTACATCAAGATGTTTAGTCTGGAAACTCTCCATAGACGCGGCTTACTCCGAGGGGCGGGATAAACGGTTGTCTCTCAAAATCCCTATGCACGCAATAGGATAGTGCTTCAACCAATCAGACTCCCGTATAGCAACTGACATCGGCCGCTTCGAATGTCCCCCTGGTCGCCTTTGCCAAGTTGCATGGCCTTAAGTCCAAATTTTGTAGCCTCCTTTAACTGGTCCTCTATAAGCGCTATCAATGGTGAAACAACAATCACAAGCGGGTTGTGGCTGAGTCCCATGCGTTTTTCCACCAGCGGAGCTAATTGATATATTAAGCTTTTTCCGTATCCAGTCGGCAAAACTCCAAACACATCTTCCTTTTATAAAAATGACTTAAGTGCCGTTCTTTGCTCGTTTCTTAAAGAAAAACTTAACTCCAAGTCCTCCAGAGTCGCGTCCAAAGCCGATTCGAAAGACCGCTGTTCGACAGCTGCAGCCGCCATTCTTTGTTTTTCAAGTGGCAGCCGTCGCAACTCTGTCGTCATATGTTAAGCCCGCCCCGCCTACTCTATACGCGTTGTGATTGGCCTGACCCAATTTGGGTTTTTGCAGCTAGAAGGTCTATTGAGAGTGTCTAGACCCACCTGGCTGCAAAATAATTTTTGCTGCCGCTAGGGTGCGTCTAGATTTCTAGGCTAGCCAGCTAAGTCATTTCTGGTCAACTGTACTGTGCCGTAATATGAGCGTACTTTGTTTGTTTTCTCTACATAATCCACTCACAATCAAAGAAAAGTGTTGTTTGTCTAAGAGGACCAAACGTCCATGTATACCGTTTCAAGAATGACAAATGCCAGTTTAAAAAAATAGGCGAGTAAATCGGCTAAATATGCGCGATTCATTGCTATGATTGGCAGTAATAACCGGACAAACATCTGACAAGCTGATGTCAAAAAAAAAAGCTTAAATGATTCAGACTAAATTTAGAGTAACAAATCTACAGCGTATTGGTTAAATATAGGCTATTCAATAGATTTAACAGTTCAAGATAAAACTTAAAAGATGTAGTTATTAAATTTTATTAAATATTTCATATTCCTATCGATTCATATTGAGTGCATTATTTAATTATTATACCACAATTATTTAATGCATTTGTAGTGAACTATATATTAGTATTTAAATAATTCACCCTTATAGGCTGTTTGTGTGTGAGTTTAATGATTTTCTGCACTTCCTATACTATATACTTAAGGACGGTAAAAGTACTACAATTTATTATACTAGTAATTTTATAATAAATCGAAAAGCAAGACGTCTTGAAAAATATAGGGAGTTTAAAAGGCAGCTGCATAATAAATAATCCTGTGCTGCCATCTTTTGGTTATATGGGTAATTTCATATTATGCTCCGTGCATAAGGTCAATTGTCTTCTTTCAGTTTCATATTTCCTGCACTCTAATATGAGGTGTTCCACTGTTTCTTCATGCCCGCAATATTCACATTTTCCTGTGTCATGTTTACCTATTTTCAGTAATGTTCCATTTAATCCCGTGTGTCCAAACCAAAGCCTTCATATTATTGTCTCTTCTCGCCTATTCCTCCCTGTACACCTTATTTCTCCCACTCTCCTTTGAATCTTATGAAACCGTCCTTTCCTATTTTCTTGAGAAGCCCCTGTCTGCAGCCTGCAGATCGAGGCGGGGCTGAATCTGCGGGCATGAAGAATCAGTGGAACACCTCATATTAGAGTGCAGGAAATATGAAACTGAAAGAAGACAATTGACCTTATGCACGGAGCATAATATGAAATTACCCATATAACCAAAAGATGGCAGCAGAGGATTATTTATTATGCAGCTGCCTTTTAAACTCCCAATATTTTTCAAGACGCTTGCTTTTCGATTTATTATAAAATTACTAGTATAATAAATTATAGTACTTTTACCGTCTTTAAGTATATAGTATAGCAAGTGCAGAAAATCATTAAGCTCACACACAAACAGCCAATAAGGGTGAATTATTTAAATACTAATATATAGTTCAATACAAATACATTAAATAATTATGGTATAATAATTAAATAATCTACTCAATATGAATTGATAGGAATATGAAATATTTTATAAAATTTAATAACTACATCTTTTAAGTTTTATCTTGAACTGTAAAATCTATTGAATAGCATATATTTAACCAATACTATATATATATATATTTAACCATACTTGTTACTGCTGTAGTTTTGTTACTCTAAATTTAGTCTGAATCAATTAAGCTCTTTTTTTGACATCAGCTTGTCAGATGTTTGTCCGGGTATTACTGTCAATCATGACTCGCGCATATTTAGCCGATTTACTCGCCTATTTTTTTTTTAACTGCACTGTAAAAAACAACCTATAGAATCTACTCAATAAAATGGGGTAAACTGATGTAACAATTTGCACAGTTTGTTTGGGTAGATTCTATCCTATATATCTGAGTAAAGAATACCTGAATTGATCAGCTAAGACAAACTAAAAAAAGTAGGTAAAGTCTACACAGCAAAAAGCCCAGTATTAAATGAACTCTCCCAATAGTTTGAGTCCATACTCAGAGTATTAAAATGAACACTGAAGCAGTGTTAGAGTTATTGAGGTAATTAAGTTATTCATTGAGTGGTGATTGACCATTATTAAAGACCTGTGTGATGTTAAAAAGCAGAATCGCCAAAAGGAGAAAATCTAATTTTGTAAGTCACCATTATAGTGGTCAGTGTCAGCATTAGTTTAGCTCTTTACCATTAACTTCTTAACATTAGGTTTTGTTTGGGTGCTCTAATCGAGTTATAACGGTCAGACAAACCAGGAGAAATTAGATTATGTGGTGTTGAACATGCTTTGACAAAGTCATAATGTAATGATCTGAATAACTGAGTTATATTTTATGTTAATTACGCTGGATTAATCAGAGTATTAATTTTCAAGCTTATTTTGACAAAAATATACACATATTTTAGATATAGACACACAGACATCAACAATCAGCATGAGAATCACAACAATGGTGACCATCAAAAACGTATGTTGTAGCCAATCAAAACTCATCCGTGTCTCCCATCATGCATTGCGGCATGAATAAATTATGAGCTGATTATTTCCGTGATGTTTAGAGTTGATCTGTTTCTGAATATGCTGTTTGTCACCATTGTTGAGATTCATATGCTGATTCCTGATGTCTGTGTGTGCCTAAAAGAACAACTTTTAAATTTTTTTTGATGAGAGGAGCTTGTAAAAAGGCCAATAAAAAAAAAAAAAACAAGCTTTATTATTATTTTTTGCTGCTGTGAAACCCCAATGCAGTTGTAATAAATAAAGAATATAGAACTGAAAGACTACACTCTAAACAATTCCAGTGGCTCAAATTAAGCTTATTTTAAACCAGAATTATCACCACTGCATGACTTTTGCTCTTTAGCTTGTTTGGCTGGTTTAAAGCTTAATGCTAAAAAGCTATAGGTCAAGAGCCCAACTAATGCTAACACTGACCACTATAATGGTGACATAAAAATTTTGGTGTCTTCAATCATTTTCAATCACCACTCAATGAATCACTTAATTACCTGATTAGCTTTGACACTGCTTCAGTGTTGATTTTAACACTCTGAGTATGGACTCAAATAAACTCCTGGGAGAGTTCATTTAATACTGTGCTTTTTGCTGTGTAGACTTTACCTACTTTTTTTTGTTTTTCTTAGCTGATAAATTCAGGTATTCTTTACTCAGATATATAGGATAGAATCTACCCAAACAAACTGTGTAAATTGTTACATCAGTTTACCCCATTTTATTGAGTAGATTCTAAAATTCAGGTATTCTTTACTCAGATATATAGGATAGAATCTACCCAAACAAACTGAGTGCAAATTGTTACATCAGTTTACCTCATTTTATTGAGTAGATTCTATAGGTTGTTTTTTACAGTGTAGATAGATGATAGATAGATAGATAGATAGATAGATAGATAGATAGATAGATAGATAGATAGATAGATAGATAGATAGATAGATAGATAGATAGATAGATAAGGTTTGAAGATAGATAGATAGATAGATAAGGTTTGAAGATAGATAGATGATAGATAGATAGATAGATAGATAGATAGATAGATAGATAGATAGATAGATAGATAGATAAGGTTTGAAGATAGATAGATAGATAGATAGATAGATAGATAGATAGATAGATAGATAGATAGATAGATAGATAGATAAGGTTTGAAGATAGATAGATAGATAGATAGATAGATAGATAGATAGATAGATAGATAGATAGATAGATAGATAGATAGATAGATAGATAGATAGATAGATAGATAGATAGATAGATAGATAGTTTAAAGCTTAATTGAGTATCAATGGCTTCTAGCAGTTTACATTAAACATAGTTCAAGCAGACATGGACTTTTGGTCAATGAAAGTCTATGGGACCTTTTTATGATTTTTAATATTAATTTTTAAGAAAACCATAACTCAAAACAGTCTGAAAAGATATAGCAATCTAAGTTAGAACAGTATGAAGATCTGACCCGAGTTTGGAGTATGTAGCTTGAACGGTCTAGGAGGAGTAGGTGTCTAAATATTTTCCGCTCAGAAAAAGAAGAAGAAGAAGAAGAAGAAGAATAATAAGTTTAAATAGGATTTCAGTAAGTTGGCTTTCCCAAGCCAACTTAATAAGTTTAAATAGGATTTCAGTAAGTTGGCTTTCCCAAGCCAACTTAATTAAGGTCCCTACATTTGGTTCTTAAGTCTACACCAGATAGCAACATAATGTCGGCCAAGAACTGACTGCAGCCACAACCTTGAAATCAGTGGAAGATAAAAGACATTCAATCTCTGAAGATCTCAGAGGAGGAGGTTTAAACAACTCCACAAACGGCATTACCAGCTTCACGCATTTCTGACCAGATTGTCTTTACATAAGTTATTTATTGCAAATTAACAGGCTGAAATCTAATTTTGACTCTACCATAATAGTGATTAGTGTTTCCATTAATTGGGTTCGTAACACTTTTTTTTGTTTTAATATAAGTGTATTTTATGATGGTGTGTTTGTAAAAACACTTTAGCAGCAACAAACAAAGACTAGATGAAATCAGGTGTCGACAAAACACGATTGATGGTTGTACTAATGAATTAGAATTGATGCGTTTATTTTGTTACCATTGTTGAAATTATTCAAAATTTTGTCAATTTTTTTAAACAGAACTTTCAAACTGTTTTTGCAACTCGTGTAGCAACAATGCTGGTTT
Source organism: Garra rufa (assembly GCF_049309525.1). Lineage (NCBI taxonomy): Eukaryota > Metazoa > Chordata > Actinopteri > Cypriniformes > Cyprinidae > Garra > Garra rufa. Next base: position 35,837,488 of record NC_133374.1, read on the forward strand.
TACAATGTGAAAGCATTGAACTACACAACAATTACATTTAAATGTGTTCAGTGAATTAGGTAATCATGTGATAACTTTTAATAACAGTTTCACAACAACCAAATAAAACGTGCTTAAGAATAAGATTTAAGAGCCCAATTAATTAATGAAAATGCTAATCACTATCATGGTGACTTCAATTGGAACATTTAAGCCCCTGCTAATTCTGAATAAAGAAATAAAGTCAATCTGGTCAGTATGCATGAAGCTGGTAATGCTGTTTGTGGAGTTGTTTAAACCTCCTCTTCTGAAATCTTCAGAGATTGAATGTCTTTTACCTTCCGCTGATTTCACCTAAAGTTGTGTCTGCAGTCAGTTCTTGTCTTGTTTTCTGTTCTCTTCTTTCCTTCAGTGATTATGCTTGTTAATTGGCTTATTAAGCCTGAGATGTCATTTTTAATATACACAGATTTTGGGGCTCAGATAAGGTCCAGTGTGGTTTATTTCTGTGCTCTTGGCTGACATGTGGCATTGCTATGACCTGCTTTTGGCCCAGATCTGGCAAACAGCAGCGGTCCACCCAAGTGCCATCATTCCACGCTGCATGTGGGCCAGATCATCATGCCACATGTGCCAGATGTGGGCTGGATCTGGGCCGACATTATGTTGCTATCTGGGCCACATAGCAATTGTAGTCTGGTCCAGCTCTGGGCCAACCAAGCAGTCACACTCGGCCCAAATGCAGCAAAAAAATTACGGCCCTTGTGTGGCCCAAATCTGGACTACAGACATGAGCCACACATGAGCCATAACTGGCCCAAATCTCGGCAAAATAGTAATTTATAACCAGCCCTGAACTGGGCCAGAATGTGTTTTAATAATGCTACCCAATCTCATCCTTCAGGCATCCACATAGAGAACACCCTGATAGCAAGCAACCATTGAATCAATGTCAAAAGCAGAGGTGGGACTTTCAAGTCACAAGCAAGTCTCCCAAGTCATTAAACCCAAGTTATCAAAGAGTTAAATTTAATGAGATTATTGACTAATTAAATGATGATTGAGCGTTAGTAATGAACACCTGCTGTTATTGAGAATTACAGAGAATCAGATGTTGATGTTTTATTGGTTAAAATGATGCCACCATCATGAAGATCAGTGTAGCATTTGGTTGGACTCTTGCCCTTTGACTCTTTTGTTTCATCATACATTGTAACTACACACGTAATATTGTGAAGCAGTAAGATCACTACTTAACAGTGAGGATGTGTTTGCTGTGTTTGTCTGATGAAATAGTCTTGAGCTAAATGGATAACAATATAAATAAGTAATTTTATTTTTCTAAATACTTTCAGAGTATTTATAGTTAACTCTATAATACAGCATGCTGAGTTTTTTTTATATATATATTTAAATTTACATACTACGTAATGCATATTAAAAAATAGTTACCCCCAAGTCTTCAGGCACACTCAAACATCAAGAACCAGCATATGAATCTCAATAATGGTCACAATCAACAAAACACTTCTGCTGCAATGCATGCTGGGTAACAACATTACCCATTAAAAACTCCCATCATGCACTGCAGTATGAGTAATTATTGTCACCACTGTTGAGGATCATATGACAAGTGTTCATGCCTAAAAGCCTGAGCTGTCATTTATTTTTGTTTTAAACCATTCTGGCGACAGTTATTCAGTAGAATTTTTTTAAATAGCAGATCAGTAATGTCTAAAACATCAGTCAATAAACCTAAAACCACTTCATGATGTTCACTCATCACAAACAAAAAGCGTGAAAAAAAATTGTTATAAAAAGTTTTGATTCAGCAGAGCACAACCGCATGCTGTCAAATAACATCACAATTGCTTAAAAGCAAATTGTATTGAGCTAGCAAAAGGGTCAAGAGACTAACTAAAGCAAACCTTGACCACTATTATGGTGGCATTGTTTGTGTGTGGTTTTATTTTTCAGCTGATTCCATCTAAGGCTGTGGCTTTAGTCAGATGTAGTTCTCCTGTTTCTCTTTTCCTCAGTGATGCTGATTGTTAACAGCAGGTGTTCATCACTATTGCTCAATCAGCACTTAATTAGTCAATTATCCCATTAAATTTAACTCTTTGGTGACTTGGGATATATGACTTGGGAGACTTGCTTGTGACTTGAAAGTCCCACCTCTGGTCAAAAGTAGTTGATTTATGAATCTTTTGCATCCGCTATTGATGTTGAAAACTTGTCAAACCACCATTGTTGTGATCAGTATTTGCTTTAGTTAGCCTCTTGACTTTTTGTACTCTATAGTTAGTTTTTCATTGTCTTTTATAACAGTGTGCTAAAATGCATTTGTTAAAGCTATGAAAGAAGAGATCAAATGATGATAGTGAGTGTAATCATTGTGAGCTTGCTCAAATAATTGATCACAAGTGTGTTTTGTTTTACATGTTTATTAAAAACACATTGCTGAATCAATTAGAATCAGCTTATGAATTCAACACTCAGCAAAAGAAAATTTTATGCATTAAATGCATGCTGGGTATTAACATAGTACAAAACTCATTCATGATTCCCAGCATGCATTGCAGTTGATCTGTTCATCAGAATTATGGTGATTGTCACCATTGTTGAGGTTTGCATGATGAGTGTTGGTGTCTAAAACTTTCTGCACATTGGCACAGAACTGTTGCATTTGTAATATAGAACATTTACATCAGTAATAAAAAATCGATAACGATTTAGATTATAGCCCGCAAATCACTATGTAAGCAAACAGAATTTATGTTTCTGTAATTATAGTGTACCTGTATAGTACAAACATGTATGTATAAGGAGACAATATGTTAAATTGGGTAATAAAGGGGTAACGACCAAGATATGTAACCTGCAAAGAACTGCGTAAGTAAACTGGAGTTACGGTGTACGTTTTGTATTTATATTGTATATAAGTATACAAATATAAGGGAACAATATGTTACGCTTGGGTAATAAGCAAACAGATATACAAATAATTTAGAATGGAGTTACTTTAAAACTTAGAAGATACCTATTATATTAAATAAAAAGTTTGGTGTATCTATACGTAAGCTTTTTAAAATTACTGGGAAAATATACTCTTGTTCCATGTAGATACAGGGTAAGTGCAACATCTGCGGGCTGTAAATTAAAGTGGTGATTGTTACCCCCTTGTTCAACGAAGTTACAGGGTACACTGTAAAAAATCGCTGTAAAAAAACGGCCAAATGTTGACAGTAACATGCTGTTTTCCATTAAAACAGTGCATTCTGGGTATTATTTGTCAATTTCAAAAAGTAGCCTGCTGCTATGTATCGTGAATTAACAGCGTTCAAAATCGACACTCAGAGACTGTGTTTAAAATCACCTCAACTCTACACCCTCATTCACTATTCCCTATACATGAGTTTACTAATATAGTCCACCTTACAGAGATAATGAAAACTAATGAGTGACTTCAGACACTGACGAACAGCAGCTGTTAATGAGCAGAATCACTGATTGACAGAGAAACAAGACAAACAAGAACTATATAACTGACTTCAGCCACAGCCTTAGATGAAATCAACTGAAAATTTAAACAACTCAACACACAGCTTTACCAACTTCACACATTTCTAACCAGACAGATTTTATTTCTGTAAGATGTCTATAGAAGATCTTTTTGAGAATGAACAGATGTTTAGATGATGATGTTTTGTTTTGTTTGATGATACCATTGTGGAGATCAGTGTTTGCTTTAATTTAATTGGGCTCCTGACTTTTGATATTTAAACATAAATATTTTTGCTGTAACTGGGTTTTTGTGATGCATTAGTTACAGTAATGCTGGTCAGTTGAGGTTGGCTATTTTTAGTTGAGCATGAACATGATCTATAGTTGTTGATTTTTTTCCACCAAGTGTGTTACGACACACAGCAAAATCCCCAATGTTAATTTAACACTCTGAGTGTGGACACATATAGACACTGAAGCAGTGTTGAAGTTAACAAGATAATTAGGTGATTAACAAAGTGATGATTGATCATTATTGAAGACACCTGCTGTTAATAAGCAGAATCACTAAAGGAGAAAACCAAAAGTTTTAAGCAACCATTATAGTGGTCAGTGTTTGCATTAGTTGGGCTCTTGACCCTTAAATCTTCAATATTAGGGCTTGTTTGAGTTAAAACAGCCAGACATAAACTCATGTCATCAGGTGATGGTTATGTTTTAACATATTCATTGTTTGGCGTGAATCATCTAGCATCTAATCTCTTAGTTTTTCATATTTTTGTTTATTGTAATAGCCTTGACAAGCCACAGAAGATCCAGCACTTTTTGGAAAGATTTTTTTGCAACCTGTTTAAATTAAGAAATTGTATTACATAGGCACACATAGACATCAAGAACCAGCCCATGAATCTCAACAATGGTGACAAACGGCATATTCAGATAAACAGATCAACTCTGAACTCTCATAATTTATTCATGCCGCAATGCATGATGGGAGTCATGGATGAGTTCTGATTGGTTACAACACGCTTTTTGATGGTCACCGTTGTTGTGATTCTCACGCTGATTCTACATTTCTGTTTGTCTAATTTAAAATAAACTCTTTTTTTCATCATCTGTCTGATTATGTCAAAACTGATTGCTCTTTTCTTCACAGTTTCTTGTAGTCTGTAAGGAAACCCTATGTCAAATACTCAAGTCACTATATGATGATTATGTCAAGCACAGTCAACGCCACCTGATGACTTTTGCTCTTGGCTTGTTTGGCTGTTATAACTCAGTAATTGCAGCCAAACAAGACCTAATATTGAAGATTTAAGGGTCAAGAGCCCAACTAATGCAAACACTGACCACTTTAATGGTTTTCTCCTTTGATGATTCTGCTTTTTAACATCAGGTGTCTTCAATAATGATCAATCATCACTTTGTCAATCACCGAATTATCTCATTAACTTCAACATTGCTTCAGTGTCTATATATGTCCACATAAATTAACACTGGGGATTTTGCCATGCAGGAGATTTTTTTGGTAACGTGGTAATCAGAAAAAAAAAGGATTCAATATAAAATATTTAAGACTACTGTAGCATTTATACTCAAATGGAGACATGAAGAATCAGCACAAGAATCTCAACAATGGTGACAATTCGAAAGCTTCATGCTGCAATGCATGCTGGGTATCAGCACAAAACCTCACCATTGTTGAGATTCATAGGTGATTCTTGATGTGTGTATCTAAACTATCCCAAAGTTTTTTTGTTTTGTTTTTTAAATGAGTGGTGTTTTCATAACTGGATGCTCAGTTTTGTTTTTAAATCTAGCATCAATATTCAATGAAAGAAAAGACACTGGATAAAACCTGTGTCATTACCAAACCATAAACAACTCTAGATTTTGTCTTGTCTTTTTTTTTTTTCCTAAACAAGCATGTTGCAAACACACATAATTACAACAACTAAAAAAATAACTTTAAAATGTCAAGGTTCAAGAGTCCAACTAAAGTAAACAATGATCTCCACCGTGGTAGTGAAAAAAAAAAAACATCTAAACCTCTGCAACTCTCTTCCGTAGACGTCTGACAGAAATAAATTCAGTGTGGTAATAAGTGAAGCTGGTAATGCTGTTTTAGGAGTTTAATCAGATCTTGAGAGATTTAACGTCTTCTTTTATTTCAGTTGATTTCATCTAAGGCTGTGGCTGAAGTCAGTTGTTTTTGTGTTTTTCTTCAGCGATTTTGTTTGTTAACAGCTGGTGTTCGTCACTAATGCTAAATCAGAATGTGATCAATCATATAATTATCTCATTAACTTCAGCACTAATTCAGTATTACTCAAACACTCTGTAGTGTTGATACATTATAAGTGTTCATTTAAAACTGAGGATTTTGCTGTGGGTTTTAAAGGGTTAAAGATGCACGATGAAAAAAAACAGCATTAAATGTAATTTAACAGTAATAAACTGTAATTAATTTACGGCAACACACTGTAGAAAAACAGTAACATGCTGGCAACCAGAGCTGCCAGTAGATTACTGTTAATTCAAGAAAAAACTGTAATATACTGTAAAACACAACAGTCAGATTTACTAAGCAAATCAAGTTATTTTCACTAAAATATTAGTGACTGTTCATAGAAAAACAATTATGCAAAGTCATTAACTGGTAAGGAGAGTAAATATTTAATTGTGCCTAGCTGGTGTGTTTTTGTACAAGAGAGATCTGTTAGTTTAATTTAGTTTTGTGGGTGACCATTGTGCTGGAGAGTAGAGCTTGTGCTTCAGGCAATGATGAGCCGCAAGCACTGAGGTTTTGCTGCTTTATTTAAAGACAGTAATTGTGGAATTGCTGATATAGTGACAATCTCTTTACTACGCACTTTATTACACAAATTTGTGCTTTCGTTAGTTAATGACAATCTATAAAGATTTGAGTAAAAATCAATTGCTTCTTTATTACACTTTAACTGTTTGTGGGTTTATATTAAGAAATATTTCTTCTTAGTGGACTCAAATTAAATAAGTTCAATGTACTAACACCATATAAACAATAGCTTCTTTTTTTTTTAACTCAAATGGTTTGAAGCAATTAGTTTCCAAAATAAAATGAGTTACCACATGGTATAACAACGGTAACATACTGTAAAAATGAAGAGCTGTAAATTAACGGTAGAGAGCTATAAAATAACAGTATAATGCTGGCAACCACAGCTGCCAGTAGATTACTGTTATTTTACAGTGCGATTTTTTAGAGTGTAGGTACACAGTATAGGAAGTGTTGGATCTTCTGTGGCTTGTCAAGACTATTAAAATAAGCAAAAAAAAAAAAAGTGATTAGACACCAGGTGATTCACGTCAAACAATGAATATGTTAAAACATAATCATAATCTGATGACATGAGCTTATGTCCGGCTATTTTAACTCAAACACAGCAGCCAAACAAGCCCTAATATTGAAGATTTAAGGGTCAAGAGCCCAACTAATGCAAACATTGACCACTATAATGGTTGCTTAAAACTTTTGGTTTTCTCCTTTGGTGATTCTGCTTATTAACATCAGGTGTCTTCAATAATGATCAATCATCACTTTGTTAATCACCTAATTATCTTGTTAACTTCAACACTGCTTCAGTGTCTATATGTGTCCACACTCAGAGTGTTAAATTAACACTGGGGATTTTGCTGTGTGCTGTAACACACTTGGTGGGAAAAAAACAACAATTATAGATCATGTTCATGCTCAACTAAAAATAGCCAACATCAACTGACCAGCATTACTGTAACTAATGCATCATAAAAACCCAATTACAGCAAAAATATTTATACTTAAATATCAAGAGTCAGGAGCCCAATTAAATTAAAGCAAACACTGATCTCCACAATGGTATCGTCAAACAAAACAAAACATCATCATCTAAACATCTGTTCATTCTCAATAAGATCTTCTATAGACATCTGACAGAAATAAAATCTGTCCGGTTAGAAATGCGTGAAGTTGGTAAAGCTGTGTGTTGAGTTGTTTAAATTTTCAGTTGATTTCATCTAAGGCTGTGGCTGAAGTCAGTTATATAGTTCTTGTGTTTGTCTTGTTTCTCTGTCAATCAGTGATTCTGCTCATTAACAGCTGCTGTTCGTCAGTGTCTGAAGTCACTCATTAGTTTTCATTATCTCTGTAAGGTGGACTATATTAGTAAACTCATGTATAGGGAATAGTGAATGAGGGTGTAGAGTTTGATTTTAAACACAGTCTCTGAGTGTCGATTTTGAACGCTGTTAATTCACGATACATAGCAGCAGGCTACTTTTTCGAAATTGACAAATAATACCCAGAATGCACTGTTTTAATGGAAAACAGCATGTTACTGTCAAAATTTGGCTGTTTTTTTACAGTGATTTTTAACAGTGTACAATACATATACACACAATCTGATATCCTTGACTCTGAAACCTTTATTTAAAAAACAACCTATTTCAAAATACATTTGCAATGTATAAAAATATTTTTATAGTCCCTAACCCCACTCCTACCTCTAAACCTAACATTAACTATCTCTGTACAGTAATAAAAATATGAAAGACAGCAAAGTGCAATCATAATCATTTATTTATTGCAAAAATGTCAACAGCCGTACAAAAAAGTAATCAAAATAACAATGTGTTTGCAGCCGCAGTCCTCTCTGGCAGAATACAGTAAGTTTGAGGTGCAGTAGGATGAGAGCAGAATTTAAATTGTTAATCGCTGAAAATATTATCCAGATTATTGTCTTGATCCACTCCTCGAAGGCGCCCACGCATCATTCCAACAACTCTCACCAGAAACACGGCATGCCGTAATCTGTGACGAATGCAGGCGAGAGCCAATGAATGTCCGATTTTCCTGTTGCAAAATGCACTTAAAGGGATAGTTCATCCAAAAATTAAAATTTTATGTTTATCTGCTTACCCCCAGGGCATCCAAGATTTAGGTGACTTTGTTTCTTCAGCAGAACACAAACAAAGATTTTTAATTCAAACCGTTGCAGTCTGTTAGGCATATAATGGCAGTGAATGAGCACCAAACCTTTGAAAAAAAAAACAAAAAAAACATGCACAGACAAATCCAAATTAGGCTTGGACGGTATCCAAATATCCGATATCCAAAAAAACAGTGCACAGCAAAAACGCTAGAGTTAAATTAACTCTCCAGACAAGCCAAGAACACAAATCATTAGGGGGTGATAGTTATGTTTCAACATAATCATTACTTGACCTGAATCATCAAATTCAACATAAAATCTAATCGAAGAGTTATTTTCCAATAAAAGAACTGTAACTCACAAATTACTTTCTATAAGAGTTCAGTATAATAATTATTGAGAATATTTAACATCAGCCTTATGTTTCTATAATAAAAGATCATGTCTGTCTGTCTGTCTGTCTGTCTGTCTGTCTGTCTGTCTGTCTGTCTGTAATTAATTAATTAATATTTTGAAAGAATCTCTCACAAGCTGCAGCTAAATTCTTTAGGCACAGGGACATCAAGAACCAGCGTATAAATCTCAACAACGGTGACAAATGACATATTCAGATAAACAGTGATGTTCAGTGATGTTTGTGATGTTCAGATAAACTCTGAACATCACAAAACAAGCTACTAAAAAGTCACATAAAAACAACAAAAACAAATGAAAATAGAAAGAATAAAATAAATTACGAAGACAATTCAGCCCATAACTTATTCATGCCGCAATGCATGATGGGAGTAATTATGCTACTTTTTAATTGGCTACAACATGCTTTTTGGATGGTCACCATTGTGGCGGTTCTCACACTGATTCTTCATGTCTGTGTGTCTTAACGTCTGACTATAAATGTAATTTTCATTCACAGAGTTTATGTAACCAATGATAAAACCCACAGTCTATTATACAGTAAACTGCACAAAGATTACATGAAAACATGATCACATTTATTCTGGTTTGTCTGGCTGTTATGACACTGTTACAGCAGCTAAACAATATCTAATGTTACAAATGTAAGTTCAAGACTAATGTACACACATACATTAGCACAGCTGCTTACGCTGAGAACTTTCATGTTCTGTTTGTGATAGAGAGAATAGATAGGCAACAGCAATCAAGGAATCAGAGAGTGATTTCACTTCCTCTTTGTAGCTGCTACTTACCTAAATGAAGTTGAACTATTTGCTTACACAATGACTCACTGTTTCAAAATGCACTGGAAAATAGTATGATGAAGACATCTGCTGGTTAAAAGTTGGCAAATGCAAAACTTAAATCTGTTACAGTCTTTATCTTTAATCAATGACAGCATTCACAGGGGAGAATTAATATTGGTTTTCAATGTAATCCATTGCTAACAATTAATCTAAACAGCCCCATCATAGTTTTCATTCAAGGACAAAACACAAAAAGTAGATTTGATTAATTTGATTGGATGAAACCATGCATATGGTTTTAAGAAAGCATCCATATTTGTATATCTGACTTCTACTTTCAAGTCAATGCAAAACTAGGCTACATTACAAACAAGAATGCATATAGCATTCGAAACAACATGACAGGGACATACAACACACAAAGCATTTATCAAATAAACTGTGGTATTTCTTGCACTGCTGACACATTCTTATCATTCTGTATAATTTCCATGTATGAATTAAAAAAAGTACACATCTTAAAGGTAAACCCTGAAATCTCTTACACTGAGTAAAATACCGTGTATATGCTTTAAAAGGTTATGAGTTTGAGCTCTATGGGAGTAGCAGACAGACTCTTGGGGACAAAACATGGGGTATTTAGAGACTATGATATGTGTCTACCTTTCATTTCATCCTGAGACGTGTAGAAGACAAGGCAGTGGCTGAAAAATTAATTTGAGGAAAAGAGATTTTGTGTTTTCTATTATTACCAGAAACGGGTAGTATGATTTATGTGTATATACTGTATTGTTTATTCCTCCATTTCTTCCATTTTCTCCCTGTCAAATGATGATCTAAGTTAAACAAGCGACTAGTTTGGACTCTTTTTCTCTAGAAAGTTATGTATAGGTTTATATCACAGTAAAACAAAGGTTTAGAATCAAGGTAAATTGAAATATTGTATACTGACAAAGAATACAGTCAGCCAAATTGAATAAGCTTTACAAATATTGTAATTAAGTACATCATAATACTTCTGGAAGATCACAATAATACATGGTATCCAAAACCATTTAATTATCAGTAATTGTACTCAACAACAGAATTATTTGTTCAACAATGAAACAAAAAATGTATGCTGGTGTGGTTTATAGTGAAAAACTGATCCTCTTTTTTTCTCTTTTAGTTTCATCAACATAATTTGAAAAGAATACTGCATGTGCAGAGGGGTTTTTCAGCATGAAGAATCTTACTGCAGAAAATATTTCATTCACAGACTTTAAACTGATTGGTTTCTACAGCCTTGGAGAATGGAGGCCTTTATTATTTATCCCTTTCTTTCTAATGTTTTTATTGGCTATCATGGCGAATTCTATTCTGATATATTTAATCATCTCTCAAAAATCTCTACATTCTCCTATGTATGTACTAATTAGTCTTATGGCTGTTGTAGACCTAATGTTGCCAATATTTTTTGTACCTAACATGCTTCTAAATTTTTTATTTAATTGGAGTGGAATTTCTCTAACTGGTTGCTTGATACAAATGTTTAGCCTTCATTTTGTTGGAACATTTCAATCTACTTTGCTTCTGTGGATGGCACTGGATCGTTACTTTGCAATTTGCAAACCTCTTTATTATCACAAATACATGGAAATCCCTAAATTTCTAAAGTTTGTTGTTGCGCCAGTAATCAGAAATGTATTCCTGATAGTGACCACTGTCTCTCTGGCAGGAAAACTGTCATTTTGTGTAACAAATATCATTGATCATTGTTTTTGTGAACACATGGTACTGGTTCAGTTGGCATGTGGAGATATATCTATTAACAACATTTTTGGACTTTTGACTGTTTTCTTTATCCCAACTGCAGATTTTATTCTTATCAATATTTCTTACATCGTGATATTCACCTCTGTGTTCAAGTCTGGCAAAACTAACATGAAGGCCTTAAACACTTGCATTACTCACTTCATTGTTATGTCAGTAACTTTGACCTGTGCCTTAATTGCATTTTTGTCATACAGAATAAGAAATAATTTTTCTCCCAGTAGTCGTGTATTTGTGAGCACAATGTACTTACTTTTTCCAAGTTGCTTTAACCCAATTATTTATGGAGTGAGAACAAAAGAAATAAGGCAAACATTTCTAAAGTTCATAAAAAATGTAAGGGTCTTAGCTTTGTAATGAATCAAATAAAAATGGGCATGTATACACTGACTCTGTCACATTAATAGAAAAGGGAGAATGGGGGATGGGGGTATTATTTATCCTTTGTCTGATATGCCCATTTCAGGTCTTAGAGTCTCTACTAAAGAGCTGATGACCTGATTTAGGTGTGTTTGATCAAGGAAACAAGCAAAAGTATTAGGGGACTCCAGCAACGTGGCTGAGAACCACTGGTATATGCAACAGGGATCTGGACTGCCAAAGGAGGTACAGATCACATGCCTAGGTGCAACATAGCCATAAGGAAATCAACATTCAAAAGAGTATATTTTAACTCTAAAAACCAACTGTATATTTAGGCATAGAGCACAGATAGAGCAGTGAAAGTCTTTTCAGTGGGATTTCTAGTTTTTAAAAAGAAACATCATGGGGAATCATGAAATATTTTTTTTTTTTTGTAATGTAATTATCTGCATCAACCCATTACCAGATATCTACAACAAATAAAATTGACTTTTAATGAACATTTAATTTACATAAACATGCAAAAAATATATATTATTATTATTAATAATAATAATAATAATAATAATAATAATAATAATAATAACGGTATGCAATATCGTTATTAACATGATGCAATAATAAATTATAACAATATACAATTTCTACATGACAATAAATCTTCCAATAAATAAATATATACACTTGTTTTAACCCTGTTATATGTCAGTGCCATTGTTTGTCTCAGTAGTTTTATTTTATGTTAATAATATTCTAATTAAGATCACGCTGGAGTGGTTAAGACTTACTGTATCATCATTTGCCATAGCCCTTCTCATGCCATGCTATGGTTGTTGATGATACAGTGAGCGTTAATCATTTCTACACAATCTGTTGAGTCATATAAACATAAAATAATATAAAATGTCAACATTCGCTACGGAATTCGGATGAAAATGAAACTGAAACTCTGTATGGTAAATGACTAAAATAAAATGTGGCCTTAGTTATAACAGATTTCTTTAGATTTATTATATAATAGATGCAGTGATTTGCATTAAATTGTAAGTGCGCACACCACAAATAAAGAAGAAAATCATATATGAAAATGTTACCTGTGGTAGCTCGTTGATACCTGGCCACTTGATCTCTTGCATCCTTGTTCGGCATCTCTGATAGTAAGCAATATTCAGCTTAATTCATTCAAGTCTAGTTATTTATTTGTATAGCATCTACAACACACATCGGTTAAAAGCAGATTTATAGTAAGTTATTCTGATACTTCTGTAATGGCTTAATTCTTTAACACTGAGCAGTTTTACTGGGCAATATGACAATGATAAATTGTTTGAGAGCTTGCTATAGTGTATTCTCCCCTTAATAAATTAGCCATGGTTTTGATACTCTTACCATAGTTCAACCGTGGTATTTCTAATAAAATTGTGGTTATGGGCGTTTCTTCAACTAGGTGCACTTTTAGTCTTGAGAATTTGAAGAAAAAAATTGTTCAAAAGTCTTTATAAGTTTAAATAATTTGTCTAGTTTTAAGGTCTGTAAGAGGACAAACTTACAAGATTACAAGAGAAATGGTTAATATTTTACATTTTATTTTCGACCTGCAATGAACAAATGTGCATCCCAATATACAGCTGTTATTTAAAAAATAGAATAACTTTGGTTTTTATATTAAGTAGAGCATGATTCATAAATTGTGGATATTTTTTTTTAATGTGTGATGAGAAATGTGTTTGTGGTGGAAATGACATGGTGGTGGTGGAAATGACAGCGTATTGTGGAAATGAAAAGAAATTAAGGTAAATGTAGGGAAGCTTCATTCCAATGCTGGAACATGACTGTTTCTGGATTGAAACATTTGCAGTCATGCAAATCTATTCTCACAATCCATATAAATTGTACTTTGTAACCATAAATGGAAATGACTGTGGTGGAAATGACATTTCTGTATTTTTTGTGAAAAAATGGAAGATATAGCTTCACTGATTGGCTTTGAATTATTACTTAGCATTTCGTGTATGAAAATACTCTTATTTAACTTAAATTTTTTAGCTTTTTAATAACACCATTGACCGTACAGCATGTGGTGGAAATGACGTAGAATAAATATATTAACAGATCAAGCAATTTTTACTTTGATTTTTTTTTTCATTTGTTGTTGATGAAAATGTAAATGCAAAGGACCAGCAAAGGACCAGCATAAACCAGCTAAAACCAGCATCCCAGCACCAAAACCTACCTAACCAGCATATGCTGTTTTTTTCAGCAGGGTTAACACTGGGGAGTGTTAAATTAACACTGGGGATTTTGCTGTGTACCACTTTAATGAAGGAGACTGAATACTATGTAATGAATATTTGCAGCTTCTCAAGACACACAACAGAGCGATTTACTTTAATTGAATGAGATTTACATATTAATCTGTTTTATTCTAAGTGTATGTAAGATGTTTTTCTGTGGTGATTAGATTTTGTTTACACTGTGTTCTCCAGAGCGTGTCCTAAAACATGACGGAATGCAATGTGGCTTGATGTAGATTCCCATTCTCTATATTTAAGGTGAAATGTTTACAAATATACTTTTACATACTGCATATAACAGTAATCTTTGCTATGAGATGTCATGAAATTTGTATGAAAATGTTCTTGTATGACTACAGATGCTGTGAGAAAGTCAACACAGATTGTTACTCATTGTATTGTTACACAGATGGTGACCACAACACAGCCCTGAATGTGAGAGGAGACTACAACAAGTGAATATCACCATATGATAGCCATCGGCACAGGTCCTCAGCAAAAACCACAAGAAACAGACAAGTTATGGCCAGCAATGAACATGCCAGGCCAAGAACTGCTAGGACCACAATTTACAGTCACTGTTAATTCAGTCGTCCACTACTGGCTAAAAGGCAGCCCTGCTGGACAGACTACAACTTCTCTGACAAGACGACAGCCTGATGTATCCTGATCTTCAAGCAGTATAGGAGCTGGATGCAATATTCTGAATGACTTCAGTCCACAATCGGGCTAGTGATGCAGCCTAAAATTATAATCACACCATCTTTGTTCATTTAACAAAAGAAGAGCTGAGCTTTTTTCTTTGTTTCAGTCACCTGCTGGAGTTTGGGTTACACTGGCTCTGACATGCTTAGCTGGGGTTTAAAAGACACTGAATATTCAATAATTAAATTGATTTGAGTGTACTGTCACTATTGCATAATTTCAAAACTTGAACTGAACTGAGTTGGATTATGATATCACTGTTTTCTCCAAGCTGCTTTATTGCAGAATCAACTTTCATAATGTTTCATATTAATTTTGCAACATTTTCACTGATATTGAAGTTTAATAAATCAAGATCAAGCTGACACAAAGTGAATAATGAAACTGTGCTAATAAATTACTTAGCTGAATTTTTAGAACTTTTTAGAATTTTTCATTAAATAAAACAATGTTTTTGTACAATTTTATTTTTTTATTTTTCTTCATGTACTTACCTATATTTATAGAGTGTTTCTTTGTCATTGGCCAAGGAAAGTTTAGATTTTTTTTCAAGGTTTGAATGATTTTGTGGTTTATTAATATTAATAAAGGGTGACATATAGAATACTTAAGGTTTTATAGAGCAATCTAGTCAATATTTACATTTACATTTACATTTATTCATTTAGCAGACGCTTTTATCCAAAGCGACTTACAATTGGGAATACAACAAGTGATTCATCCTAAGGAGGCAGATCAACATAGGAAGTGCTCAAAAATACCATATATCTCAGGCATTGTTAGATAAGTGCTGGATAGAAAGGGAAGATCAAAAAAGATTTTTTTTTTTTTTTTTTTTTATTGAGTCAAATAGTGTCGAAAAAGATGGGTTTTCAGCAGACGCTTGAAAGCTGTTAAGGAGTGTGCATTCTGGATAGGGGTGGGAAGATCATTCCAAAAGACAGGAACATTGAATGAGAATGTTCTGGAAAGTGATTTCATGCCTCTCTGTGGTGGTACAATGAGGCGTCTTTCACTAGAGGATCTCAGACTTCTGGAGGGAGTGTAGATTCGTAATAGTGAATGGAGGTAGGCAGGAGAAGAGCCAGTGGCTGTCCTATATGCCAGCATCAGTGTCTTGAATTTAATGCGATCTGTAACCGGTAGCCAGTGCAGTGATATGAAGAGAGGTGTGACATGGGCCTTTTTGGGCTCATTGAAGACCAGCCATGCTGCCGCATTCTGAATCATTTGTAGAGGCCTGATTGTACATGCTGGAAGACCAGCTAAAAGAGCATTGCAGTAGTCCAGCCTGGAAATGACCAGGGCCTAGACGAGGAGTTGTGCAGCTTGCTCTGTTAGGAAGGGCCTGATCTTTCTGATGTTGTGCAGTGCAAACCTGCAAGATCGAGCAGTTTTAGCTATGTGGTCTTTAAAAGTCAATTGGTCATCAAAGATTACTCCAAGATTTCTGGCTGATGTCAATGGGGTAATTGTCGATGAACCTAACTGGATGGAGAAGTCATGTTGTAAAGTTGGAGTGGCAGGAAAGACAAGGAGCTCGGTCTTTGCTAGATTGAGCTGGAGATGGTGTTACTTCATCCATGCAGAGATATCCGCCAGGCAGCCTGAGATCCGTGCAGCTACAGATGGATCATCTGGTTTGAAAGAAAGATAGAGCTGTGAGTCATCCGCATAGCAATGGTAGGAGAAGCCATGTGCCTGTATGATGGGGCCTAGAGATGTGGTGTATATGGAGAAGAGGAGGGGTCCAAGAACTGATCCCTGAGGAACCCCAGTGACCAGTTGATGAGTTTTGGATACCTCCCCTCCCCAGGCCACTCTGAAAGACCTACCAGAGAGGTAGGATTTGAACCAGCGAAGTGAGGTCCCTGTGGTGCCCAGCGATGAGAGGGAGGACAAGAGGATCTGATGATTCACCGTGTCAAAAGCTGCAGATAAGTCCAGCAAAATGAGTATTGATGATTTGGACTCAGCTTTTGCCGTCCGCAAGGCTTCAGTGACAGACAGTAGTGCAGTCTCAGTTGAATGGCCACTCCTGAACCCTGACTGGTTAGCATCCAGTAGATTGTTCTGTGAGAGAAATAAAGATAGCTGGTTGAAAACAGCTCGTTCTAGTGTTTTTGCTATGAATGGAAGGAGAGAGACAGGTCTATAGTTGTCTATAAGTGAAGTGTTAAGTCTAGGTTTTTTGAGCAGCGGGGTTACCCGGGCCTGCTTAAATGTAGTGGGGAAAGTGCCTGTGAGAAGAGATGTGTTGATGATGTGTGTGAGTGCCGGTAGGATTGTGGGAGCGATTGCTTGAAGAAGGTGTGAGGGGATAGGATCTAAAGGACATGTTGTCGGATGGCTGGAGAGGAGAAGCTTGGTTACTTCTGCCTCAGAGTGGGGACAGAAGGAGAAGAGGGGAGTTCCAGCTGTGGGTGTGGTTAATTTTAATTCCTGTATGTGTGGAGCTGAGAACTGATTACTGATAGATGCAGTTTTGTCTGTGAAGAATGTGGCGAAATCATCAGCTGTTATAGAAGTAGTAGGAGGGGAACAGCTCGTGCTGGCCTGGAGGAGAGAGGGCATATATCATCTAGACAAGAAGTAAGAGTGGAGCACAAGGTGTCGGTTGCTGTATTAGTATCCAAGGATGAGAAGTGGGTTGGAGAGGGAGGAGAGGAGGATACTGTGGAAGAAAAGTGGAAGGGTGAAAGAGAGCGAAGGTTTCGTCTAAAAATAACAGGTAGAGGGGTTGGGGGTGCACAGTTAGCGAGATGTAGATCAAAGGTAATGAAGAAGTGGTCAGAGATGTGTAAGGGTTTGACTGATATGTTATCTGTAATACAGTTTCGTGTGTAAATGAGATCAAGTTGGTTGCCAGATTTATGAGTGTATGTAGTGCTAATGCGTTTTAGATCAAATGAAGCAAGGAGTGAATGGAAGTCAGCAGCATAGGGTTTGTCAGTGTGAATGTTGAAATCCCCAAAGACTAGAAGTGGGCTGCCATCTTCTGGAAATGAGGACAGCAGCCCGTCCAGCTCTTCTAGGAAGATGCCAAGTTGAGTTGGAGGGCGGTAAATTACCACAACATGGAGTTTGATAGGAGATGTTATAGTGACTGAATGAGATTCAAATGAGTTGTAATTGCATAGAAGAGAATGGGTTGAATATTTCCAGTTGTTAGAAATGAGTAATCCGGTACCGCCTCCCCTTCCAGAGTGACGAGGAGTGTGAGAGAAGGAGAAATTATTAGAGAGAGCGGCTGGGGTTGCTGAGTTTTCAGGCCGAATCCAGGTCTCAGTCAAACCAAGGATGCTCAGGCCAGATTGCAGAGAAAAGGCCGAAATGAAGTCAGCTTTGTTGACAGCTGACTGACAGTTCCATAGCCCAACCGTGAAAGAGAACGGTTCAGTGGAGGAGGTGATGATAGTGCGCAGGTAAGAAAGATTGCGTCGGCGTGTGCGTGTGATGTTAGAGCGATTTGTGGAGAGCACCGGAATGAATTGGAAGCACATGATAGTGGAGGACAGAAAGAAGAGTGAAATAAGGAAAGGAATACCTAAGTGCGTTATCGGTTACGTTGCTCGGTTAAGTCGCACAGGACAAGTCGCAGGTCTTGACTCGTCGGTCTTCACGCGAGGAGGCTGAACGCTTCCGCTGGCGCTTCCGCATCAGCTGGTATGAAGCGCTTAAATAGAGAAGGAAATTAACAGCCACGAACGAGTGCTTCTTAGTACTAAATAACTGTATATAGAATGAATAAGGAAATTAACAGCAATGAACGAGTGCTTATTAGTACTAAATAAATGTATATAGAACGAATAAGGAGATTAATAGAAACGAACGAGTGCTACTCAGCAGCAACTACTTGTAACAATCGCCTATTGAAAACAAAGTATTTCAGAAGAAACTTACCCGCTGTCGTTTCTGTCCGCACTTGAGGTTACTGAAGTCACTTATGTTTATATAATGTTTGTCAGCTTTATTTTAGATATTTCCACAGCTAGTTTTAACCAATTATCCATTTTAAATAAGGTATAGACCCACTTTATGAATGGGTCCAGATCGGATCCGGGCTGGATAAGCTACTCCATCAACGGGTCCAGAATGGATCCGGGCCAGATGAAAAATTTCATCACTGGGTCTGCATCAGATCCGGGTCGGATGAGTAACTTCATCACCAGGTCCGGATCGGATCCGGGCCAGATGAACAGCTTTATTGGCGGATACAGGTAGGGTCTAAAATGGGTCTGGTTCAGATCCGGAATCCTTATCCATTCCGGATCCATTGCGCTGTGCAAGTGGACTCCGATACGGACCCATTTTGTGGATTCGTTCTGGACCTTGTGGTATCTCTGGTGTGGCTTTGTTCTGGAGTTATTTTGCTATCTGGGGGGCTTCCTCATGTCGAGCAACTGTGTCTCCTACACCCATGCAGAGATTATGCAACATGGTGCATGTAGCCACAACCGTGGGTTCAAACCTGTGAAGTGTTTGCAGGAAAATTTCTCCATCTGTGTGTGTGTGTGTGTGTGTGTGTGTGTGTGTGTGTGTGTGTGTGTGTGTGTGTGCGTGTGCACCTGGTATTCATCACGTTGTGGGGACCAAATGTCCCCACAAGGATAGGAATACCAGTAGATTTTGACCTTGTGGGGACATTTCTGAGGTCCCCATGAGGAAACAGGCTTATAAATCATGCACAATGATTTTTTTTTTGATGAAGTAAAAGTATGCACAATCTCCTGTGAGGGCTAGGTTTATGTGTAGGGTAGGTGTAGGGCGATAGAAAATACGGTTTGTACAGTATAAAAACCATTACGCCTATGGAATGTCCCCATAAAACATGTAAACCCAACATGTGTGTGTGTGTGTGTGTGTGTGTGTGTGTGTGTGTGTGTTCACTACTGTGTGTGTGTGCACTTGGATGGGTTAAATGCAGAGCACAAATTCCTAGTATGGGTCACCATACTTGGCCTCATGTCACCTCCTTTCCTTCCTTTCCTTTCCTTTAATTTATCAGTGTATGTGTATCAGATGCAACCAGTTCGGCAATCTACGTAGTCTTTCAAAAGTTGTTAAACAACAAAATGTTGTTCAGTATCTGTTAATTCCTTTGTTGGTAACAGTCCTACGTATGATGGTTCTCAAAGCTTCCAAATTCAAAGTTCTCGATCAGACAGGAAATCCAGGAAATCCAAATGGGTGGCTCGCCATCAAACGTTCAACAGTAGCAACAATGGAAAACCAGCGTTGTGGAAAGACCCGACCAAGATACACATGGAACTTGATTAATGAAGCAGATGAACAATCAATTGATCTCCTAACAATATATATATTCATGTATTGAAAACTTGCTAGAGTAGATTCAACTAATGAGCAAAGCCGATAGGTGGGACAACAAAGTAAGAGTAACTTCGGTGTTGATTTTTCTTACCCTAAATTAAATTATTTTATTTCGTAACTGGGTTACATCCACCCCTTTTTAAACTAACATGAGTCCCTTCATGTTATCCTCAGAAATACTAATGCTACCTATGTCAATTAGTGTCTTGTTGAAACTCTTCAATAATGTCTGAGCAAAAGAAATAAGGGGGTTACCCAGGATTGCGTATGTAAGCTTCCCAGGTGCTCTTCTAGTTCGCTCAGATCTTCAAAGGTTTTAGCCAGTCTCCTGGACATCGCAATCTGCAGTTGTTGACTCTGTAGGTATGACATGATTGGCATCAGTTTGTCGACTGCTTTCTTCCTGACCTTGATCTGTGATTGATTCTGATAGGTCTAACAAAGGAACATCATCATCTTCCAGAGGGGCTTTGAATAGGGGCTCCGACATATTCCCCTCTTCCCTTGGGCAAAACATCTCCAACAAGGGTGAGTCTAAAGACTGATCCATTAGACCTTGATTTTCTCTAACTCTCAGAGGTGTCAGGGTGGGTGTCAGATAGGGCTGATGGAATCTGTGATGTTGGTTGTTCCCTTTTATCAACGGAATGTGCAATTCCATCTCCAGCCTGTCCTTTTGGAACTTCATAGACTTTAATAAACCTCCTTTCCAGGAATGTCCACAGGATTGACAAAATCATCTCACATTTCATTGTAAGGTATCTCCTCATCCATCTGAACAGGGCTACTCCTTGTTATGGGTTTCCTCTGAACAGTGTCTGATCTCGTATCATCATCTTGAACATCGGAGAGGAATCCACAAGGTAATAACATATCCCTGTGTAAGGTACTTAGGGGTCCATCTTTACCCTCTGGGCACACAGTATAGACTGGTACGTCCTTCACCTTCTTTTGTACAATATAGATTGTAGACTCCCACGATCACAGAGTTTGTGCTTGCCACATAACTTAAGGTTATGGACCAAAACTCTGTCTCCAACATCAAGTGTGGATTCTCTTACTCTGATATCTTTCTTTGATTTTTCTAGCCACTTTCTGTGCATTTTTTATGGCCAATCCATAACTCTCCTCCAGGTGAGATTTGAGGGATTTCACATACTGAGAATGAAATATGGATGTGGTCCCTCTAACTGGCAATCCAAATGCAATGTCAATAGGCAATCGAGGTTGATGACCGAACATAAGTTCGTAAGGTGAGAACCCAGTAACGTCATTCCTCGTGCAATTATATGCATTAGTGAGAGGTTTCGCAGATTCACGCCACTTTGTCTTCTGTTTATCCTGTAGCGTTCCCAACATACTCAGAAGGGTGCAGTTATAGCGTTCCACAGGGTTTCCCCTGGGATGATATGGACTAATCCTGACCTTACAAATACCAGCTAAATAACACAGCTCTCTGATGGTTTTAGACTCAAAATCCCATCCCTAATCACTATGGACAAAAAATACATACAGACCTGTTCCATAGGTCTACTGGTTTGTATTTTTAACAGGGGTGCCACTTTCTCTGGCTGACTTTTTCTTCTCACACATCTTCCGCAGGTTTTGATTTTGGTCTCAACATCCGCTGACATCTTTGGCCAATAGAACCTTGCTCTAACCAATTCAAGTGTCCTTTCAAATCCAAAGTGATCCATTTCATTGTGAAGGCTATCAAGGACTGATGACCTCAACACAAATGGTAAGACAAACTGATAAACAGGTATATGGACACATTGTCGTCGCCTGTACAACAGACAATCTACCATTTCAAGGCGGCTCATCTCCTTGAGCAACAAGAAAATTTCAGTGGGTTCTGCTTTGAGATTAGTTGGTGCAGTCTATTCCAACTATATCAGGTTAAGGATTCTACATATAATTGGATCCTTTCTTTGCAAATCAGCTAATTCCTCATTGCTATGCTTGGGAAGAGTAGTAAGACCGAAAGATGACTCGTCTTCATTGAATGCATCAGGAATGGCATTACAGTGTATAGCAAGAGATTCTATTAAACAGGGTGGTATTTCCCCTTCTTCACTGGCTATGATGTGTTTCTGACAGGTCGCCTAAACAGCTTCAACGGGGCACAGCCCAGAGGCAAAATGACTGGAAACAAACTGAAGTATCCTGGAACTCTCTTCTTGAGAAGGTTCATCTTTCTCACACTCACCATGGGGCCTGCGGGAAAGGACATCCGCATCATGGTTTTGCCTACCTGCTCTATATTTGATATCAAATGTGAATGTAGAGAGCGCAGCCAACCATCGATAGCTTGCGGCATCCAACTTTGCTGTAGTTAAAATGTACCTCAATGGATTGTTGTCAGTCACAACAGTGAACATGTTGCCATATAAATAATCCTGGAATTTTTCAGTAACTGCCCATTTCAGGGCCAAAAATTCCAGTTTATGTGCTGGATAACGGGATTTGCTCTATGACAATCCTCTACTGGCATAGGCAAATACATGGTACTGTCCATTCTGCTTCTGAAATAATGCTGCACCCAAACCAGTCGTACTGGCATCAGTGTGTAATGTATAAGGTAACTGGGGGCCAGCAAATCCCAAAATCGGGGACGATCTCAGCTTATGAGAGATAGTTTCAAAAGCCTCTTGGCATGCAGGTGTCCATCTTTCAGCAAATGGATCTTTGGGATTGAGATATTTGCTACCTGCCTTAGCTACCACACAACCCTTTCGGACAGGTGGATAACCGGATGTAAGGTTCATCAAGGGCTTTACTATCTTTGAATAATCCTGGACAAACCTGCGATAATAGCCAGAGAAACCGAGGAAAGACTTCAACTCCTTTAAAGTTTGGGCTCTTGGTCAGGTCTTGAGTGCTTTTACCTTCTCTGGGTCTGTCTCCACACCTTTATCTGACACAATATGGCCTAGGTAACGTACTGCAGTTTGGAAAAAACAGCACTTATCTGATGATAGCTTAAGGCCATATTCCCTCAAACGGTCCAAACATCTGTCAGCCGTACTTCACGCTCTTCTAATGTCTTTGAAAAGACATTTAAATCATCAAGGAAAACCGGCACTTCATGCAAATTGATGTCTCCCATGCATTTCTCCATCAAGTGCTTTAAAGGGCTTGGAGCATTCTTGATCCCTTGTGGCATACGGTTCCATTCCCAAAATCCTAAAGGACATACAAAAGCACTTTTTTGTTCGTCACTTTCCTCCATTTCTATCTGATAGAACCCTGACTTGAGGTCCATTACTGACAACCACTGAGATCCACTGAGCGCACAGAAGGATTCCTCCAGGTTAGGCAATGTGTAAGCATCCTTAATGGTTCTTAAGTTAAGCCTCCGGTAATCAACACATAGCCTTACATCTACATTTCTTTTGCATACAACCACAATGGGTGACGAAATTGGAGACTCGGATTCTCTGATAATGCCTGCATCTAGGAGAGATTGTGTTTTTTTGACAGCCTCATAATTTCGTGGGTGTATGGGATGAGAACGCTGCTTGAAGGGAGTTTCCTCCGATAATTTAATCCTATGTTTGGTTTTTGTTGCATGACCATAATCCAGATCATGTTGTGCAAAAACATCTGAATAACTGTTCAATTTGGCAGCTATCCAATTCTTCCACTCCTCTGAAAGAGGGGAATTTCCAAAGTCAAACTTTAGGTTTGGACCCACGTCAACATTCTGCTAGCTAGAACAGCAAGCAGCTGATTTCTCTTGATCAGAGTGAATATTCTGGTTTATGTCATGTGGTACAGACAACTCAGCAATTACACAGTTGATGGGAATTGTTATATCATGGTCTGTTTCATTCCTCACTTGCACAGGAATTTTAAAAGGAACTGTTTCTAGTATGGAAATTAACCTCCTGGGGTCGCCGGCGTCGCAAGTTGCATGTTTTAAAGAGAGGAGCAAAAAGAACCTAAAATGTTCTATAATTTCTGATCGTACATATAAGAACAATACATCGTTTAAATCTGTAAAGGGTCTAATTTTATTTGTGTACATTCACAATATCAGCAAAACATTATACTTTTGCAAAACAAAGAAAAGAAACAGGGTTCGCATTTAGCAGTCTCAGTCTCCACACATATCTTTTTGAAATGCGTCTTTTAAATGAACTAATACTCTGTGATTACGTGACACACACATAAGATATATACCTATCGGAAGCTTGATATTTCTAATTTTTGATGAAGTAAATCTTGCCAAAAACAAATATTCTCTGATGAAGTAATCCTTATGAAACCAACACAATGTCCAGTCTCTCCTGTCTGCTTCATTATATTTAATTAGATCATGCCCACAAGCTACTTTTGCTTTTCATATTCTAATCGTCCATGTGAGGGTGCCGTGCCAAAAGTAGATGCCCACATCAATGGTAAACAAAGGAGAAAGACATTTCTTTCAAGTTCATCTGGGATACTTTGTCCTTTCTGGAAGAAGACGTGCTGTCAGGAATAAAACTTACTTCAGAAGATGAACATTATGTGAGACACGGCGCGATCCATCAGAGGACATATTTACATGAGTACTTTTTTTTTCTTTTATTAGCCTACTTGTTAGTTGTTACTGTGACAGAATGTGCACACATTTTACCAGTTAGGACTACAGCAAGTGAAACATTATAAAGTACGTTTCATTTCACTGCATCAAAATGTCTCATGATGCCAGGATGTTTTTAATATTCAATACCCGGGGTCGTCAACTGGCGGACCAGGGTCCGGATGCGGACCGCAAGATGCGTCCATGCATGCGGACCGTGAAAGCTTTTGACATAATTAAATTAAAAAAATACCAAACGCTAATTTTGACGTTTGGGTGCAATCATCCATGCAGTGATGAGAGCAGAGATCTACGCATTGCATACAGACAGATGTAGCTTTCAGTGAGTGATAAAACGTTGATGGAAAACGCATTATGTTGGGGTTAAGTCGCAAAATATTGTAAATATATCTTTTTATACTGTATTTTTATACATATTTATGTTTTAAACCATGACGGTGAACCAATGGATATCACACAAGCAACGTGAAAACTGTGCAATATGTTAAAGTGAAAGTAAAAACAGCAATTTCAGCAACTGACGTGCACATTCTAAAGGACAATGATAGACGAATATACTTCATATGCTGATATTAATTTACTTCCCTAATATTTCTCTTGTGTGCCGAACACAGTGGGGAAAAAAATAAAAAGAAACGTATTTTGTGTAGGCGAAGGTTTGTTTTTGAAAGTCTGTGTTTAAAATAAAGCTCTTAATTTGCATTGATGACTGCAGTATTATTACGGGTTAAGAAAGTCTTAATTATGATTTCAGGTTGTCTTAAATGTGGGGACTAAAAGGCAAGAATTGCGATGAAACTTTATAAGGCTATCCATTGAATAAATATGAGCGCTGCACGTTTCAAAGTCAGCTGCTTTGTGTACCATTCTGATAGTGCCTCCTGCTGGAAGAGAATGATCTGCCATTTTTAATCAGCTTGTACGTCTGCTGTTGTAAAAAAAACCAATGTAAAAAAATCAATCCATGATTTTAAGCAGCAAACATGTAGAGTTGTAAATGTGAACTGATGGATCGACAAGATCATGTGTTATACAAAGGCAGTAAAATATATGTATATGTTAATTAATATAATACTTGATTGACAATAATTGTTTAAATTAATACAAGAATTGATACTTTGACTCTTGAAGGCTGGAATGTGAAGTTTATAATTTAAGAATTTTTTTTTTTTTTTTTTTTTTTTTTTGTGAAACCTGCATCTGAATTGTAAATCATGCTTTTTACAGTCATTTTAATTATTTATTTTTTTTTTTTTTGTTCAGGTCTTTAAAAAGGTATTTAAATGTCTATAATTTAAGATAAAATATGCTGCAGATACCCTGGTCTCACAAAAAACATAAATAGTTTTTTATATATAATTGTCCGGACATTGGCTGGTGAGCAGGGTTCATTACTGGACCTCGAACCATTTTAGTTGAAGACCCCTGGTCTATATAATAAAGAATAATGCACTATAAAGGTAACTGTCACGGAGCAGGCAGGAACACACGAAGAACGACGTAATAAAATTAAACGTATTTAATAAATCCAATGGAATACAGGCAGACACAGGAACACAAGGAGGTAACATCAAAGACCGACAGAATGCAGGGGAAAACACACACCTTAGGCAGAGGCCGAGGCAGAGTCCAGGACTCTGAGGCTGGAGGCGATGGTGAGGGATCCTCCAGCCATGACACCGATGGAGACTGGCAGACCCGTGGCGAACCCACCGCACAGATGGTGGGCTGAGGGTGAGCAAGGGGACAGACAGAAGACAGCGGGGATTCGGGAAGGCTGGGCGGAACCAACGGAGATACAGGACGGCTGGACGTAACCAGCGGAGATTCAGGCATAGACAGAAGAGGGAGGGTGGGTGGGAAATCCAGGCAAACAGGTATATCCGTAAAACAGTCAATTAAGTCCCCAGAGTCTAGTTCCAGCTCACCCTCAGTGGTGGTGCAGTGGGCGGGGCTCTCTACCGCCCCTTCTTGCTCGACGCAGCACTCCACCGTTACAGATGTAGTGGCCGGCTCTCGCACCTGGTCGGATGATATGACCCCATCGGCTCTCCACACTGCTGTCGCTCCGGGCTTCCCGTCTACAATGGGCTCATAATCCGCAGGTCGGGGTGGCTGGCTGGGCTCTGGGTCTGGAGTGGCACTGGCGAGATTCTTCTTGGAACACGAGTCTGTTTCTCGCCAGAGTCCACTCCACAAACGCGGCGAAATCCGCTCGAGGGCCGTCCTCGGACGACGGCGCTCTGCATGACGCGTTGAGGCTAGC
This sequence comes from Garra rufa, assembly GCF_049309525.1. Classification (NCBI taxonomy): domain Eukaryota; kingdom Metazoa; phylum Chordata; class Actinopteri; order Cypriniformes; family Cyprinidae; genus Garra; species Garra rufa. Next base: position 35,864,484 of record NC_133374.1, read on the forward strand.
ATCATAGAACACACAGCGCGCTTCATCCGGATAGCTGGTGGTATGAGCTACGAGCTGGAACATCAACGTGTATCCCTCGAGCGGTAAATCCCCCTGCTTCAGCCGGAGGAGGATGAATTCTGGACGGAGTAGGGGGTTCATAATGAAGACACCACGGAAACAAAAGGACTGAGAAAAAAGGGCGATAAAAAACTGTGTAGGTCGGTTTTTCTGTCACGGAGCAGGCAGGAACACATGAACAACGACGTAATAAAATTAAACGTATTTAATAAATCCAATGGAATACAGGCAGACACAGGAACACAAGGAGGTAACATCAAAGACCGACAGAATGCAGGGGAAAACACCTTAAATAGACAGACTGATTACAAACATCCAGGTGACAACAATGAGGGAGAAACCAAAACACTTAGAACTGCGGGGGAAAATGGGAGAAACCAACATGAAAGTCCGGGGGTGTGACAGTGTTCACATTCAAGCTTAACAGTTACAACAATATAACAATATAGCCTAGTTTCTTTGTATTGTATAATACACACAAAGCATGCTTATGTTTATGACTATAAGATCATATTATTTATTTAGTTATTAATGTTTCTTACAACAATAGGATGTAATATGAGGGTTTACACTGAGTGTATGTTCAGACAATATGTATTAGTAATACTGTGTTCTCGAATGGATGTTTAATGTGATAAACAATTATTATTAGTTTCTCAGATATAAAATGTCCTTTTTACGTTAGTACAAATGCGTGAGTCTATGACTACAAAATCATAATATATATATAAATAAATAGTATGATGCTCCTGATATTAACATGCTCACAGATATTTTGTTTTTGTTGTTTTTTAGTGATCTGAAACCTGTAAGTTTTTTTTTTTCTTCAGCAAACATAAACATACACTTTGGAAATGCCAGGTATGTGATATTCATTTATCTATTTCAACATGCTATACACTACCAGCCAAAGATTCTTGAATTTTTATAAATACTTTTTTTAAAGAAAAATAATTATCTTCTGCCCACCAAACCTGCATTCATTTGATGCAAAATAGAGTAGTAATATTGTGAAATATGTTTACTATGTAAAATAACTGCTCACTTTAAAAAAAAAAAAAATGCTTCCTGCAACTATTTTGGATATTGCACCCACAACATCTTGATTTCTGTGTTGTTTATTACTTTTGTTCCTAACAAACAGTTTAACTGCACGCACAAGTGAATCTCAAGTTATTTTGCGTGATAAATAAATCTATTCAAAATAAGCTACAAACATATTTTGTCTTTACAGTCACACATCTGACTGAATGGCTCATTATGCGGCTAATTATGCAGGTCTTTGTCTTCTCAGGTGTAAATCACACCATTATTCATGATCATTTATGCCTTCTCGCATACAGCCATTCTAAACAAAAAGTGTCTTCAAAATTTTTTTATCTATATACTGTTTTGTGTAAACAAGTAAACTAGATGATTTTCACATCATTTGGTAGAAAAAACTCTAGCCTACCACATCCAATTCTCAAAAGTCTATTATAAGTCTAAGTCTAATATTCTGTATGTGTTTCATAACCTTATTTCAGTGATTTTAAAAATTTAGTTTTTCACTAAGCACGCATAAACGTAGTTTTCTCAAAAACACAAAATGTACATTCATGTTGCTTACATATTATTGTAGCCCAATAGTAGCCCAGATGAACTTTCAAAAGAAATGTCTTTCTCCTTTTTTTACCGTGATGTAGGCATATACTTTTGGCGCGGTGCCCTCACATGGACGATTATAATATGAAAAGCGCGAGTAGCTTGTGGGCGTGATCTAATTAGAAATAATGAAGCAGACAGGAGAGACTGGACATCGTGTTGGTTTTATACGGATTACTTCATCAGAGAATATTTGTTTTCGGCAAGAGTTACTTCATCTAAAATTAGAAATATCAAGCTTCAGATAGGTATATATCTTATGTGTGTGCTTGGATCTCTGATGGTAAGAAAAGAGAGATGACAGGCAACTTCAAACCTTATCTAGTTCGACAAAATGAGCTGACAGTACAAAATGGCTGCCTACTATGGGGTTATCGTGTTGTGATACCCCCGCCTAATGAACTTCATGCAGGCCACGCGGAAGTAGTAAGGATGAAAGAGATGGCAAGCAGCTACTTCTGGTGGCCTGGCATAGACGTAGAGATCGAAGAGAAAGCAAGGGGTTGTCCAGATTGTTAGACTGTAAGAAACATGCCACAGGTAGCCCACTTGCACCCATAGGTCTTTCCAAAAGGACCAGTGGAGAGCCACGTGTTTCTGGTGGTTGTCAACACTCACAGCAAATAGCTGGAGGTAGCAAATGGCCACTCTACCACCCATTCACCAATGAACTGGCTGAATAATTCGTCCAGAAAAAGGCTCTAAAGACATCGCAGAGTAAGGGTTCCCTAAACCAATGATTGAACACTTTTCTGTTGTCTTATAGGAACATGCCACATGTAGTCACTAAAGTCTCTCCAGCTACAGCACTGCTGAAACGACAACTACGCAACAGACTGGACCTGCTGAGACTAACAGGAACCAAGCAGATTGTCTTGTCGCAACAGCGAATGCAGCTGGAGAGGCGATGTAAGGCAAGTTAAGAAGTTTCAACAGAGGTGACAGCGTACTTGCTCGCAATTATGGAAAGGGTGCAAAATGGGTATCCGCAACCGTTCTTGCACAAACTGGCCATGTTTCTTACACTGTGGAAACCTAACTACAATCAGACATGGAGGAGACATGTTGACCTTCAGCAATCTCCAGTGATGACCCCTGTGATTTGGAGACACAAGTGAACATCGGGTAAGCATTCCTTCGTTGTATATATCTCCTACACCAGTGCCTGTTACAGACACTCTAGTAAAAACACCACCTGTGCCTCCCCTTTATTGTTATCTGACTAGAGTGCGGAAACCACCAGAAAGACTGGATCTCAAGTTAGTGGTTTAGTCGTTAGTGGTTAGTCGTTGGGGCAGAATAATCCCCAAGGTTTAGCCAGGGAAATCAGGTAGTCTACCCACTTTCCCTAGTGTTAGAAAGTGTTTATATCGTTAAAAAAAGTATAATGTAAAGGTGTTTAGTTGTTGATGTTGAAAGTAAAACGGGAGGAGTATGTTGTGTATTGCATTTTAAGTGTTGTACATTTTCTCCTTACGACACCACGTACTGGCGCTCTGTTGTATGGCACATGCGCAATATGCACTGAAGGCCATCTGTATGCCAGTGAACAGATAGTTAAGTTGCGTTACACAAAGGCTTGTGTCAGTGTCGTCATTAAATGAGGATGTAAAAGTATCAAGTGTAAATTGCTCAGAATTGCTTCTCAGTTGTTGTTTTATTTATATATATATATACAGTCAAGCCCGAAATTATTCACACCCCTGGTAAATTCTGACTTAGTTACTTTTATTCAACCAGCAAGTTTTTTGTTTTGTTTTTTGACCGGAGATGACACAGGCTTCTCCCAAAAGATAATAAGACGATGTACAAGAGGCATCATTGTGGAAAAAATATTTCTCCGCTTTTATTTACATTTGAACAAAAAATGGCATTTCCAAAATTATTCATACCCTTTGCAAACTGTCACAGTCTATGGAAAAATCCAAAGTTCTATACCATTCCAAATAGTCCAAGCTGTTCTAAAGCATCATAATTACCCTGACTCATTGGGAACAGCTGAAAAACAGAAGCTCTGTGCTGTTGGTTTGTGGACAGTCATGGCTAAGACAAAGGAGCTCCCTGAGGACCTGCGGCTGCGCATTGTGGCTGCAAGTCAGGAAAGGGCTATAAGACCATATCTAAATGTTTTGAAGTTCCAGTGGCTACAGTGCTAAGTATTAATAAAAAAAAAAAAAAAACAAGACATTCCGCACTGTGAAAAATCTTAGAAGACGTGGTCGGAAGCCAAAAGTGACACCTGTGCTAGCCAGGAGGATAGTGAGAGAGGTAAAAAAGGATCACCACCAAGGCCATCCTGATGAATCTGGGCTCTGCTGGTGGCAACATCTCAAGTCACACAGTCCACCAGACACTGCAAACCGCTGGTTTCCACGGACGCAGACCAAGGAGGACACCACTTCTCCAGATAAGGCACACAAAAGCCCGCTTGGCCTTTGCAAATGCTTATCTGGATAAAGAAGAAGACTTCTGGTCTTCTGTTTTATGGTCAGATGAAAAAAAATTGAATTGTTTGGCCACAATGATGTAGTCTGCATTAAAGTTAAATTAACTCTCCAGGGAGTTTATTTGAGTCCACTCTCAAGAGCGGAAAGTGTTAAAATCAGAGTGTTAAATTAACATCTGAATCACTGAACTCAATTTAGAGTTTAATCTCAAAGTTACTTTCCAATAAAGGAACAGTAATTTAGAAACTAGTTTCAAAAATAGTTCAGTCTATTAATTATTGTGATTATTTAACATCAGCCTCTTGATTCTACAACAAAAAATTCTATCTATTTTTCTTTAATATACATTTTGGAAAACGCTTTTATAAGCCAATAATTGTTTGTGCAGGCACACACAGACATCAAGAACCAGCGTATGAATCTCAACAACGGTGACAAACGACATATTCAGATAAACAGATCAACTCTGAACATCACAAAACAAGCTACTAAAAAGTCACATAAAAACAACAAAAACAAATGAAAATGGTAAGAATAAAATATGAAGACAATTCAGCCCATAATTTATTCATGTAACAATGCATGATGGGAGTCATGTATGAGTTTTGATTGGCTACAACATGGTTTTTGTGTGGACACCGTTGCAGTGGTTCTCACACTGATTCTTTATGTGTGTCTTAACAAAACTTTTTAAAGGTCCCATATTGTCAAAATCAAAATTTTCTGGCTTTTTTTCATGATAACTGAGGTCTAGGGGCTATGTAACTACCATATGAGTTTCAAAACAGTCAATCCACAGTAAACTGCACACAGCCTGCTTAAAGTAGCTGTTTCTTTTCACGAGACGCTGTGACGTCTGATCTACTCAGTCACCGCCTTCAGTCACCAACCACCGTCCCACCGAGTAGGGGGAAGCTGCAGATCGAGGCGGGGCTGAATCTGGGGCGGGGCTGCACGTGTCGTCCCGCCCACATGCCGTCTCATTGGTTGTTGGTAAATTAATGACATCGACGCAACATCCCTCCCACAACTCATCTCATTGGTTAGTGAAATGGATTGACGTCGCTGCCACGATCAATGAGGAGCGTCTCGCTGCAGCCTGCGGTGGACATCCAACTCCGCCCACATCCAAGTGTGATGCCAGACGCAACGCCAATGTTCTAACACGTCACACATCCAACATATTAAATAGTATTAGCACATATTAAAATAGTGATAATATGATTAGCAATGTTCACATTTGTGGACATATCTTTAGAGAATTAGATGAAAATGAAAATATGCTAAGTGTTACTTTAACAATAACAAAACTTAATTGTTCGTCTAAATCTGATCTTGTCTAAGCTATGTCAAAATCGATTATAATAAACGTGAATTTATGTCATTACACAAACAAATAGGGTAAGGTTTAAATGTTTTATTACCAATTACCATTTTCCTAACTTTAATCAACCAAAGCAAGCGTTTTACCGGCTGTTCGAATGTAATTAGTTCCATATGAAAGATGACCTAGGTTTAATTTGTATTATTTAATACAAACTGTTTTGTTTACATCCCCGATACAACATACTTCCGCCATTCTTGCACATGCAACATCGGGATTCTTTTTTTTTTTTTTTTTTTTTTATTAAAGAATAATTGGACATTACAAAAATATTGAAATAGAAATCCAGATACACAAAATACAAGCTTAATCTGTATACAGTAATACAATATGTAATAAGAGGGGGAAAAAATAATAATAAAAAAATAAAAATAAACTAATACCATAGAGAGAAAAAAATAAATAAATAAACGTATAAATAAAAAGTAAATAAATAAACAAAAACTAAATTAAAACCTAGAAACAACTAAACAATAGTTCAAATTTTCTTCCTTTTCCCTTACATATACAAATATTATATTGTGGGAGCATAACCAGAAAAAAAGTTCTCTGTGAAATGTGACAACAAATGTATTCATTTGTTTTAAAGACTTTTTAAAAACTTCTATTTCTGATGAAAATAAATAACATTTTGGTATGCATTTAGCAAATTTCTGTTTATGAATATGATATTTGCCTTGCAAAATGTAAAAGTTAACAACGTACTCAATCATTTTACTTTTATGAGAATAAGTACAGATAACATCTTTTAAAGAAAGCATATAATTAACATTTCTTTGCAGAAATAGAAAGGTGCTAACATCAGACCAAAAACTAAGAGACAATTCACAATTATAAAACAAATGACACAAGTCTTCCTCATGTGTGCTACAGAAACTGCAGGTATTATCAATGTCCATGAATTCAGAAAGAGCTACTTTACATGGATAAATTTCGTGAAGTATTTTGAAATGCACCGCTTTAAGGCTACCGATGGGGAGGGGAGTCACACGGTGACGCATTGACGTGGGCGTGGTGTCTGACGTCACACATGGATGTGGGCGGGGTTGGATGTCCACCGCAGGCTGCAGCGAGCCCTACTGGGGATCAACAGGAAATGCAGTTGGAAACTATACTTATGAATTATACGTTTTATATGAACGCTGAATCCTTTGCTTATTTATTCAGCTTTCAGATGTGTACAAATCTCAATTAAGTTTTTTTTTTTTTTTTTAAACGTGCGCTTATGACTGGTTTGTGGTCCAAGGTCACATACATTTACAAGCAAGACATCTTTCCGCTGTTTAGTTATCCCATTTCTGGCAATCCGTGACTATAAATCAAAATGTTAACCAGTGGTGTTTATTTACAGCTTTTTTGATTATTGTCTTAACTGTTAATAAGATACATAAATGTGGAAAATTCTCAGCAAGAGAAGTTGTTAAACATCAGAGCTGTTTATAAATAACGTTACAAACATTTATGACACATGAATGAATTATGACGACACATAAATGAATTTCACTGTTATTTATTTAAGATAATAATGTTCACAGTTATTTCTGATTCTCACTCCCGATCTAATAGCGACACGCGAAACAGCAGTCTGGGTCCTCTGTGCTCAAATACATTCATTTCTCTAAGAAATTGAAATAACACCCTATAACCATCTGTTGACCCTTCCCGAAGTATATTCACTAAATTTAAACATATTTTCATTTCTTCTAATTTCGCTATTAATTGACCATATTCACGGATTACTTCCTTGTTTAGTCAAGCCAGCTAAGTCATTTCTGGTCAACTGTACTGTGCCGTAATATGAGCGTACTTTGTTCGTTTTCTCTACATAATCCATTCACAATCGAAGAAAAGTGTTGTTTGTCTAAGAGGACCAAACGTCCATGTATACCGTTTCAAGAATGACAAATGCCACACTGTAAAAAACAACCTATAGAATCTACTCAATAAAATGAGGTAAACTGATGTAACAATTTGCACTCAGTTTGTTTGGGTAGATTCTATCCTATATATCTGAGTAAAGAATACCTGAATTTTAGAATCTACTCAATAAAATGGGGTAAACTGATGTAACAATTTACACAGTTTGTTTGGGTAGATTCTATCCTATATATCTGAGTAAAGAATACCTGAATTTATCAGCTAAGAAAAACAAAAAAAAGTAGGTAAAGTCTACACAGCAAAAAGCACAGTATTAAATGAACTCTCCCAGGAGTTTATTTGAGTCCATACTCAGAGTGTTAAAATCAACACTGAAGCAGTGTCAAAGCTAATCAGGTAATTAAGTGATTCATTGAGTGGTGATTGAAAATGATTGAAGACACCAAAATTTTTATGTCACCATTATAGTGGTCAGTGTTAGCATTAGTTGGGCTCTTGACCTATAGCTTTTTAGCATTAAGCTTTAAACCAGCCAAACAAGCTAAAGAGCAAAAGTCATGCAGTGGTGATAATTCTGGTTTAAAATAAGCTTAATTTGAGCCACTGGAATTGTTTAGAGTGTAGTCTTTCAGTTCTATATTCTTTATTTATTACAACTGCATTGGGGTTTCACAGCAGCAAAAAATAATAATAAAGCTTGTTTTTTTTTTTTTTATTGGCCTTTTTACAAGCTCCTCTCATCAAAAAAAATTTAAAAGTTGTTCTTTTAGGCACACACAGACATCAGGAATCAGCATATGAATCTCAACAATGGTGACAAACAGCATATTCAGAAACAGATCAACTCTAAACATCACGGAAATAATCAGCTCATAATTTATTCATGCCGCAATGCATGATGGGAGACACGGATGAGTTTTGATTGGCTACAACATACGTTTTTGATGGTCACCATTGTTGTGATTCTCATGCTGATTGTTGATGTCTGTGTGTCTATATCTAAAATATGTGTATATTTTTGTCAAAATAAGCTTGAAAATTAATACTCTGATTAATCCAGCGTAATTAACATAAAATATAACTCAGTTATTCAGATCATTACATTATGACTTTGTCAAAGCATGTTCAACACCACATAATCTAATTTCTCCTGGTTTGTCTGACCGTTATAACTCGATTAGAGCACCCAAACAAAACCTAATGTTAAGAAGTTAATGGTAAAGAGCTAAACTAATGCTGACACTGACCACTATAATGGTGACTTACAAAATTAGATTTTCTCCTTTTGGCGATTCTGCTTTTTAACATCACACAGGTCTTTAATAATGGTCAATCACCACTCAATGAATAACTTAATTACCTCAATAACTCTAACACTGCTTCAGTGTTCATTTTAATACTCTGAGTATGGACTCAAACTATTGGGAGAGTTCATTTAATACTGGGCTTTTTGCTGTGTAGACTTTACCTACTTTTTTTAGTTTGTCTTAGCTGATCAATTCAGGTATTCTTTACTCAGATATATAGGATAGAATCTACCCAAACAAACTGTGCAAATTGTTACATCAGTTTACCCCATTTTATTGAGTAGATTCTATAGGTTGTTTTTTACAGTGTATCTTCAAACCTTATCTATCTATCTATCTATCTATCTTCAAACCTTATCTATCTATCTATCTATCTATCTATCTAGCTATCTATCTATCTATCTATCTTCAAACCTTATCTATCTATCTATCTATCTATCTATCTATCTATCTATCTATCTATCTATCTATCTATCTATCTATCTATCTATCTATCTATCTATCTTCAAACCATATCTATCTATCTATCTATCTATCTATCTATCTATCTATCTATCTATCTATCTATCTATCTATCTATCTATCTATCTATCTATCTATCTATCTATCTATCTGCTAAAATCATGCTAGCGACTTCCTAGTCGTGCTAAAATCATGCTAGCAACTTGCTAGTCGTGCTAAAATAATGCTAGCGACTTGCTATTAATGCTAAAATCATGCTAGCGACTTGCTAGTCATGCTAAAATCATGCTAGCGACTTGCTAGTCATGCTAAATAATGCTAAAATCATGCTAACGACTTGCTAGTAATGTTAAAATCATGCTAGCGACTTGCTAGTCATGTTAAATAATGCTAAAATCATGCTAGCGACTTGCTAGTCGTGCTAAAATCATGCTAGCGACTTGCTAGTAATGCTAAAATCATGCTAGCGACTTGCTAGTCGTGCTAAAATCATGCTAGCGACTTGCTAGTAATGCTAAAATCATGCTAGCGACTTGCTAGTCGTGCTAAAATCATGCTAGCGACTTGCTAGTCATGCTAAAAATCATGCTAACGACTTGCTAGTCTTGCTAAAATCATGCTAGCGACTTGCTAGTCTTGCTAAAATCATGCTAGCGACTTGCTAGTCATGCTAAAATCATGCTAGCGACTTGCTAGTTATGCTAAAATCATGCTAGCGACTTGCTAGTAATGCTAAAATCATGCTAGCGACTTGCTAGTCATGCTAAATAATGCTAAAATCATGCTAGCGACTTGCTAGTCATGCTAAAATAAAGCTAGCGACTTGCTAGTCATGTTAAAATAATACTAAAATCATGCTAGCAACTTGCTAGTCATGCTAAAATAATGCTAAAATCATGCTAGCGACCTGCTAGTCGTGCTAAAATTATGCTAGCGACTTGCTAGTTTTGCTCAAATCATGCTAGCGACTTGCTAGTCATGCTAAAATAATGCTAGCGACTTGCTAGTTATGCTAAAATCATGCTAGCAACTTGCTAGTCATGCTAAAATAATGCTAGCGACTTGCTAGTCGTGCTAAAAATCATGCTAGCGACTTGCTAGTCATACTACAATCATGCTAACGACTTACTAGTCTTGCTGAAACCATGCTAGTCATGCTAAAATAATGCTAAAATCATGCTAGCGACTTGCTAGTCGTGCTAAAATTATGCTAGCGACTTGCTAGTCATACTACAATCATGCTAAAAATCATGCTAGCGACTTGCTAGTCATATTACAATCATGCTAACGACTTGCTAGTCTTTCATAAACCATGCTAGCGACTTGCTAGTCTTGCTAAAATCATGCTAGCGACTTGCTAGTCATGCTAAAATCATGCTAGCGACTTGCTAGTCATGCTAGAATCATGCTAGCGACTTGCTAGTCATGCTAAAATAATGATAGCGACTTGCTAGTCGTGCTAAATTAATGCTATCGACTTGCTAGTCATGCTAAAATCATGCTAGCGACTTGCTAGTAATGTTAAAATCATGCTAGCGACTTGCTAGTAATGCTAAAATCATGCTAGCGACTTGCTAGTCATACTACAATAATGCTAGCGACTTGCTAGTTTTGTTAAAATCATGCTAACGACTTGCTAGTTATGCTAAAATCATGCTAGCGACTTGCTAGTCATGCTAAAATCATGCTAGCGAATTGCTATTCATGCTAGAATCATGCTAGCGACTCGCTAGTCATGCTAAAATAATGCTAAAATCATGCTAACGACTTGCTAGTGATGCTAAAATAATGCTAAAATCATGCTAGCGACTTGCTAGTCATGCTAAAATCATGCTAGCGACTTGCTAGTCGCGCTAAAATCATGCTAGCGACTTGCTAGTCGTGCTAAAATCATGCTAACGACTTGCTAGTCTTGCTAAAACCATGCTAGCGACTTGTTAGTCATGCTAAAATAATGATAGCGACTTGTTAGTCATGCTATAATAATGTTAAAATCATGCTAGCGACTTGCTAGTAATGCTAAAATCATGCTAGCGACTTGCTAGTCATGTTAAAATCATGCTAGCGACTTGCTAGTCATTCTAAAATCATGCTAGCGACTTGCTAGTCTTGTTAAAATCATGCTAGCGACTTGCTAGTCATGCTAGAATCATGCTAGCGACTTGCTAGTCCTGCTAGAATCATTCTAACGACTTGCTAGTCATGTTATAATCATGCTAGGGACTTGCTAGTCATGCTAAAATCATGCTAGCGACTTGCTAATCATGGTAAATCATGCTAGCGACTTGCTAGTCATGCTAAAATCATGCTAGCGACTTGCTAGTCTTACTAAAATCATGATAGCAACTAGCTAATCATGCTACCACCCTGGGTACCCTAGTAACCTCATATCTATCTATTCACATTCAATCTATATCTTCTAACTATTTATATCTATAAATCTTTCTATTTTCAAACTATTTATATCTATCTAGCCTATTTATCTTCAAACTTTATCAATCAAACTAAAACTATTTAAAACTGAAAACCTTTAAACTTTCTTTAAACTAAAAGCTTTTAAAACTACTTAAAACTTACTGGCTAGGCTTTCTCAAGCCAACTTAAAGTTTGCTAACAAACTTTTTATCTAGTTGTCTATTGCGCTTCTGAATTGGCTGTAAGATTCGCCAATTTCTGCGTAAGATGTGATGGATTCTGATCCGTAAAATAAATCTAACAATGTAGTCATTGTGTTCTTTTATTTCCACTTTGACTTCTATTTCGTTGTCATTCTGTCTGCTTCTGTGCTGTTGTGCAGTTGGAATTTTCACCTCAGAATGGCCAAGTAGGGCTCGCTGCAGCCTGCGGTGGACATCCAACCCCGCCCACATCCACGGGTGATGTCAGAAGTCACACCCATCCCCGATACACCCCCGCCCACGTCCGAGCGTGACGTCGAAAGCCACGCCCACTGAAAAATACATGATTCCCCAATCACTTGTACCGGGGAAACCCGGAAGTATGTCGAAGCAATTTATGGCAGTTTCGGGGATCTGTAGTTATTGTCCTTCATTTTACTAATACACGTTTTCTTGTTTTTGTAAAGCATGTCTAGGCTAAAATGGCACAATTTAAATCTAATATATTTAATGTGTCTAATATACGGAGCTGATTTCGTATTTTAATATATTTTAAAATGTAATTTATTTGTGTGATGCAAAGCTGAATTTTCAGCAGTCTTAAATGTTACGTGATCCTTCAGAAATCATTCTAATATGATGATTTGCTGCTCAATAAATTTTTTAATTGTTATTATTCATAATATTATCAATATTTAAAGAAGTGCATGTTTTTCAGGATTCTTTGTTGAATAGAAAGATCCAGAGATCTGCATTTATCTGAAATAAAAATGAGCTTTTGTAACATTATACACTATACCATAGAAAGAAATTATAGAAATTAATGTTTATTTAGCAATGCTTTAAATTGACATTTATGTTACAAAAGATTTTATTTTCAGATAAATGCTGTTCTGATTTGATCTTTTTGATCTTTCTATTCATCAAAGAAACCTTTATTTATTTTATAAATTTTTTGAGCAGCAAATTAGAATATATATATATAGCAAAAAAAGGTCACCTTTTAAATCACAGGAATAAATTACATTTTATTAGAAATATAGAAAACAGTTTCAAATAGAAAACTATACTTTTAAAAAATACTTAAAAAAATACTTTTAAAATTGTACTGTTTTTGCTGTACACTGGATCAAATAAATGCTAACATGGTGAGCAGAACAGACTTCTTTAAAAAAAAAAGAAAAAAAAAAGAATATTTGACTGGTAGTGTTTAACAAAAGATATGTTTCAACTATCATAAAGTCTGTACAGTTGAACGAACAGTTGAATGATCAGATAGATAGTTCCTGATTTGCAGTACACATACATACATACACACATAGGCTACAATGAGAGATTTCTTGCTCTGATAGATTATTCACGGAACATGGCATGGACCTTCAGGCCTTGTTCATCAAGATCGTTTATTGATATGAATGTGTCCATATCCTCCAGATACTCAAAGATAAATAAAAAGACATCTCTTGCTTCATCCAATTCTCTACCCAGGTAGTCGTTGATGGCATTCTGTTGATTTTTACTGTCTATTTGGAGAAAGGCAGGCCCTTTCACCTCCCCACAGAATAACTCATGGTGACTCTTTACGACCCTGGACCACTGTCCCTTGCAAACGTCCACGTCTTGTTGGTGCTCCTGTTAAAAATAGAGAATACATACATGTTGGGGGTGTATTTGTCCACGAAAAAAGTATTAACTCATCATTTACCTCATAATTCCACATACAAATATATTTATTTATGAAAAACCACAATAATATATAGAGAAATGCTCTCACCATACCTCCATGCACCACTGCATGGCTTATGTGGTCCTCCAAGTGAATTGTATTGAGTCATTTTCTTTACTGGTGAAACTGCAGCAGGGAGGGACCCCTCAACCCACGAGAACTGCCCTGCGTCAGGCTCGGACTGAATGCTGTAAAACATTATGCTTGTCATTAATACAGAAGAATACAATGATAATTTGTGACATACACAGAGTTATCTATCAAGATGTAGTGAAATGATGTAGTGAATGTTGCTCAGCTGAGTTACTGTGTATGGGTACTGTACTGTGGTCAATGATGTCATATGTACAGTATGTGAGTGTTTTCTATCTGCACATTCATTCAACATTTATGTTATGTCATAAGACTGCACTGTCTATATATCTATCTATCTATACATACATGTATGCATATATGTATTTGTGTTTGTGTACACACAGGTACGTATGTACACGTGTACACACACACACACACACACACACACACACACACACACACACACACACACACACACACACACACACACACACAAACGCACAGAGTGCACTGATTCTTCTGATATATTTGTTGCTATCTGAGTAATACACACATGAACTGTTGTTTATGAACATGCACACATGACTCACATTCCTAAAGTTGTCAACGTTTTAAGACAGGCTAATCTTGTTTTTACTTACCGACGCGGCAAACAACAACTTTTAGCGGTTGGCAAACAATACGAACGATCTTCTTATGGATGCTTCTTCCTGTTTCAAAATAAATTAGAATGTGACGTATTTGGACGTAGGCGTGGCTTGTGACGTTACACTTGGATGTGGGCGGAGTTGGATGTCCACCGCAGGCTGCAGCGAGACGTTCCTCCTTTGGTTGTAGGTGTGCTTCTGTTTGTCCCTTTCTTTCTCTTTCTCATTAAATATAGTTCTGCTTCAGTGTTACTTTATTGTGTTACTTTATTACTGTATGTGGTACCAAATACACAGCAAAATCCCCAGTGTTAATTCAACACTGAGTGTGGACACATATAAACACTGAAGCAGTGTTGAAGTTAATGAGATAATTAGGTGATTACCGGAGTAATGATTGATCATTATTGAAGACACCTGATGTTCATAAGCAGAATCACCAAAGGAGAAAACCAACATTTTTAAGCAACCATTATAGTAGTCAATGTTTGCATTGGTTAGGCGTTTGACCCTTACGTTTTTAAGTTTAGATTTTATTTGGTTGTTATTGCTAAGTTATAACAGCCAAACAAGCCAAGAGCAAATGTTATTAGGTGGTATTGACTGTGCTTGACGTAATCATCATATAGTGATTTCAGTATTTGACATAGGATTTCCTTACTGATTACAAGCAAATGTGAACAATAGAGCAATCAGTTTTGGCATAATCAGACAGATGATGTGAAAAGGTTTATTTTAATTTAGACACACATACATTAAGAATCAGCGTGAGAATCACAACAAAGGTGACCATCAAAAAGTGTGTTGTAGCCAATCAGAACTCATCCATGACTCCCATCATGCATTGTGGCACGAATAAATTATGAGAGTTCAGAGTTGATCTGTTTATCTGAATATGCAGTTTGTCACCATTGTTGAGATTCATGGGCTAGTTCTTGATGTCTGTGTGTGCCTGTGTGATATAGTGATGGAATTTATGGTCATTTGAGGGGATTTGGGTCTTGGTAATCTGTTTCTTTCAAAGAGTCTCTTTTGGCTCTTTTTAAATATTTAATCAGCTTTAAGAAGCCAGCTTGGGGGCATCTCAGCTTATCCTGGAAATAATCACTGGGAGGAGTGATGAGGTGAGGTTTGTAGTCAAATAATTAAAACTCAAATATCACACACCAATATATGAGTTTGAATTATTCTGAAATATTGATTATTACCTCATTTGTCATGTGTGGACTATATTCTATAGGGTTGCACAACATCCCTCTGCTTAGACAGTGACATCACTATTTTTTTCACGCATAGGAAAAAAAGAACAGCTCCCATCATTCATGTTTATGAGTCGCTGGATCTTCTGCTGTGGATTGTCAAGGCTATTATAATAACCAAAAATAAATCCTTAATTTAAAGATTAGACACTAGGTGATTCAAGAAAATGCTAAAACACAAATATCACCTGATGACTTGAGCTTTTGGCTTGGCTGGCTGTTTAACTCAAATACAACAGCCAAACAAAATTTAGTATTACAGATTTAAAGGTCAAGAGCCTAACTAATGCAAACATTGACCACTATAATGGTTGCTTAAAAATTTTGGCTTTCTCCTTTGGTGATTCTGCTTATGAACATCAGGTGTCATCAATAATGATCAATCATCACTTCGTTAATCACCTAAGTATCTCATTAACTTTAACACTGCTTCAGTGTTTATATGTGTCCACACTCAGTGTTAAATTAACACTGGCCCCGGGCCTGTACCATGAAGCCAGATTAGCTGGCTAGCCAGGTAAGTTTCAGTTTAGTTTGCACCAATCCTGGGTTTTAGGTACCATGAAAGTGGCTTGGCTTTTAGCAGCATTCATTGCCATAGTAATTTATACTCCACGGCTAACCTGCTCCAGGGCAGGTTATGTTCTGGATTAAAGATCTAAAACTGACATTGGACACAAAAAAGTCACTCCCCTAGTTTCTTGAAAATTAAAGGTCACTAGTAAAAAAAAAAATT